>NC_079435.1:18001323-18101323 GCF_903798145.1 Danio aesculapii | reverse complement strand
CGAGCATGAAAAGTACCATCTGTCTAAACTACAGTAGCATGGCTCTTTGACACCTCTTTATTCTGTTTCATCTTCACTTGCTGCACATAGCTCTCTCTCTCTCTCTCTCTCTCTCTCTCATACTCGTTTTTTCACCGTCATGCAGCCTGATCACAGATCCATTTGAAGGGGTGCTCTGTGCTATGCTTTGCTGTCTTTTGTTCTTCTTAAATAAAGTGCATTTTATTTTAAAATCTATGCCGTTGTAATAAAAATATACAATTTTTTGCTAAAGATGATTAATTAGTTGTTAAGGCATTTTCATGTTGCTGTTACATACATACGAGGCTGCAGGCCGAGTGCATTAGTGTACCACCAGTAACGATACAGCCCTATTGCACTGCTATGAGTGTGATATTGTGTTTATACGGCAGTTTGATGGCATAATCGTGTATATAATCAAGAAAATCAAACACGGAGAGTCTTAAAATCCTTTTGTATGAGGAACTACTTACCTTCGCCATTAATTCACATCTGCAGCTGACTGTTAGAACAACAGAAACCGTTGCTACTTCACCAACGTCACTTTAGAGCTAGTGTTTGAATGAATCTCTAGCGTAATGTCTAAATTGATCACAAACCAGGTGATTTTGCTCACATTTTAAGATTATAAGGCTGAACGGCATGAAACACCATCAGTCTACAGAGATTTCCCAGTATTTCTTTGTTGCAATAGAGATTTCACAATTAACCCAGAAAAGGCCAAAGCAAAGCAAACACGACCAGATTACTATGGTATAAATACAGCACTACAACATACAAAACAGACAAATCGACATAGAATGTCACCTACCTGTTTTATAATGATTTGATCGGCTGTAATTTGTACGTTTTTCTCCCCTAAGCACTTATTATGCAGTCTCTGTCACCATCTTCTGGCGGAACGTCAACCCTCTTTGCTCTGCTTAGTGACGCGCTGGATCTCCAAAATGATAATATTTGTACTATCCTTATAAATAAACTGCATAGTTGCAATCTAAACAACTAGTCTCGCCTAAAAAAAGTCTCAAAAGTACATTATGTTGTCCAACAGCTACAAGATTCGTCAAACTGTAGTAAGTCTATTGATCTGCTGTCACTCTATGTGGGCGGTGTAATACACACGGGTGAAGAGGCTGTACGAGTGCTGTTATTGCAGAATATTGCACGGCTATCAGAGAATCAGATTTGAGAACCAGAACTGTTGTGTGTGTGTGTATATATATATATATATATATATATATATATATATATATATATATATATATATATATATATATATATATATATATATATATATATATATTTAAACATTTTAAATATACTTTTATTATTATTATTATTATTCATTGCGACTTTTGTTTAAACTATTCGTGTTTTTGGTATACCAGATTTTCTACAAGCTGTTAAAGTATGATATTGATAAAAATGAAATATGAAATTTAGTATAGTCACTCATTCACGTTGTCTCATTTTTACATAAATATGTTACATTGAATGACAGTGGGGTGTTTGTTTTATTATATTGTCACAGAAGTTAACTTATATATTATCCCTATATATACTTGTACATGTGTAATGACAGTAAAGTTGAATCTAATCTAAAAAAAAAAAATCACAACATTTTTTATGTGGTTTCTGTGCATATACGTTACATATAAACTGCATATAGAATGTCTATTTCATCTGATGTAGACACCAAAATGGAAAAAAAAGAAATTAAAGTTCTGACCATGTTGCTTTTTTTTGTTCTTTATCCTTTGCTTCCACCTCTTCCGACTGGTCTTCCTCTAAATTTGTCTTCATGTTTCTCCTATATAGGTAAGTTTTTTATCTTTAAAATATTCCATAATGCTTTATGTGGCTTATCATGCTTTTTAATACTCTATCATGGTTTCATACATGTTGATAAAACACCTGTTGCTTGATAAAGTCTTGCTGGTTTTCTTTTTCTACAGTTGTTTTGAATAGTGAATTCAAACTAGAACACCTTTTCAGAACTACTTGGTAAATGTTGAGCTGTCATATAGCATTAAAGAGCATTAGCTTAATTTATTAGATAGTTTTCTGATTTAAAATGATCTTGAAATAATCTTGAAACGATCATCAAGAGATATTAAAAAGGATGCATCTTTATTTTTATGTGGACGTGGATTCTTGCTGAGACTAACTACAGTCCATTGCATTTTTTTACATTTATTTAGTATTTTTTTGTGGAAATGTGGCATAATGCATGCAGAATTCATGATGAATTGTTAAAAGGCATACATAACACATAAGGAGGCTTTCAGCTCACAAATTGCTTAGAGCACAAACATGATATATTTCTCATTTACCTAAAAGCTGCAGCAATACTTTTTTTTCTTCATTTGTGTAGAGAGAGCCAGTGATTATGCAACCTACACAGGTCTATGGATGCAATATTTATAGATGATAGAAACTTGTCTAAGCAATAAGAAGCTTAATTTTGTTGCCTCATAAAATCGGCAAATTCAAAAGTAGCACTGAATATTAATTTGCCGCAAAAGCAATTCCAAAATACGTTGTGAAAGATAAATCAGAGATGGCAGATGATGTGCAAGTTTAATGTACAGTAAGTGTACTAATTCAGTACTGAAAGCATTGATATGGTATGATTTGTTTTGATTATTTAAAAATAAGCAATTTCTTGTTACGCAAGTGACAGGTAAGTAATTTATAAAGTTCTATGTCAGTTGATATGCCTGAACATATTCATGTGGGAAAAAATGTAAGTACATGAAAACATTCATTCATTTTCTTTCGGTCTAGTCCCTTATTTATCAGGGGTCACCACAGCGGAATGAACTTGCACTCTCAGGCACCTTAACCAAAAAATCCCCCAGTTTGAAGGTTAAGAGTACTCTTAGTAAAAGTTGGGTTGCAAGAATAAAAAAAAAAGATCAACTTATGGAATTTAAGGCTGCCATTAAGTATTTCCCCTTAGTCTTTAGGAACAATTTCCTCTTAAAACATTTAAGGGACCTAATCAGCTCCCTTAAACGAACAGATGACACTCAAAGTGCAGGCATTCTCACCCCAAATAAAAATGTTTTAGATAAAAGACTCACAGAACTGTCGATAAATCATTTAATAAAACCATTTAATAAGTAAACTAATATATACGTGTCTATGCAGGAGTGCATCCATATGAAATCGCAGTTTCAGTGCAGCTTCAAAAGTCTTTACATGATCCCAGCCCAGTTTTATAGGTTCTCCAAATAATCTCAAAATCTACTCGATAAGGGAACGTCTCGACTCGCTTAACAGAAAGAAAACGGCAGGGATGATACTGCAGAGCTGTTTTAAAGCAAGCATTCGTTGTTTGTTACGATCTGTTTACGTAAATATAGCAACTGTGGCGCCCTTCGGCGTATGTTGCCAGAAACTACAGTGAAACGCTTAGAAAAAATGCACTTAGGTAAGGGTGACAGATAAGAAGTTTGTTGCAGCGCTCAACAAATTACTGAAGAACTTTCATGCAAGCTGGCACAGGTGTCGATTGTAAATGACGTCACTTGCTTAGGAAGTGCGGTTGCCTGAGAGTGCAAGTCCGAGAGTGCAAGCCTGAAAGTGCAAGTGCAAATCTGCTGCCAGACTCTATTGGCCTTTCCAGTCACGACCCAGTACTGTGTTACTGTTTCAATGTGATAAAGACAAAAGAGTGATTGCAACACGTGAAGTTCATGTGACATTTTGTTTTGTTTGGTTTTTTTGTGCTTTCTATACATGAGAGTCTCTTTACATTCTAATAGTAATGATTAAAGTAAATGATCTAATTGTATTTATGTGTATTTTTTATATTCAGGGAAAGGCATAAGACAAAAAAAAAATGTTCATCCAATTAAAAATTGTCAGGCTGACAATTCCCATAATTCTGAAAAGTTGCCCAAACTGTCTGTCAACAAATGTATATTTGTACCAGGGTATCCGCGAGGGTCTTAAATGTCTTAAATCTCAAAAGCTAAATTTTAGGCCTTATAAAGTCTTAAACCTACTGAAATATTGTTTTGCAGGTCTTTTACCAGGTCTTAATTTTCCTTTGTACAAGTATAGCAGCCCAATCTGGCCATTAACACTCATACAATCACCAACAATCCATTTCAATTTATTTAAAAAGTAGCATTTTTACCTCTAATTACCATAATGTTTTAATTACTTTCCTTACAGTAACATTTGTTTACACATTCTCCATTTATTTACTGTTGAGGATACTGACCTATATATATATATATATATATATATATATATATATATATATATATATATATATATATATATATATATATATATATATATATATATATATATATATTTTTTTTTTATTATTATTAAATTATTATTATTGTATTATTAAATTATAATCATTTTTTTCATAGGGCAAGTAAAGATCTGTTCCAACTGGGATAATCGAAAAAATCCTTCGCATTTAGCCTTGTATAAGTCTAAATTTCCATTCATAATGTCTTTAAAAGGTCTTAAAAAGTTGCTTGGTGAAACCTTCAGAAACCCTGTTGTACATCTGCGCAGCCATTCACGAGTGACTGCAGTAAAAACAAACGTTGAATCTGGCGTTTTTAAAACGTTAAAATGTTTTTAAAATCCTGAATCAATATTGGAGTTACTTTTGCATGTTGGAGGAAGGATGACTCCATGGCTGAAGTATTTCTGTTAGACAGGTAATGTTATGTTTGAAAACTATTTTAGTCACGCAAAGCTTGTGTAGATTTAGTTGTTTTACAAATGGGATATACGCACAGAAGTGTTGTTTAGAACTGAAATCTTTAGGCGAAATATTGAAGTGACTATTTTCATTTTCATAAAGGACCTTTTACAGCATCGATAATGTAGATTTTTATTTAGTTTAACAACAAAACATCAGTAAACAGCGCTATTCTCCCTAACCTGCTTTACTGAGTTGAAGCTGGTTTTATATTCACATTAAATTGGTTCATTTTTGAACAATGACAGCCTGTGACGCGCTCCCTAGATTGTTTACCATGCTACTCTGAATATTCTGTCTGAAATAGCACATAAGTATGGCTTAGCTATAAATGTAATTCCTGCACACCGCCGACCAAGCACACAGTAGACACTTTAGGACAAATCGCATGAGAGAGTGAGACCAGCAATCCTCGCATACATGACATATTACACATTATGACAAGTTTTGCTTGCTAACTACACAACTGAAAATGTGCTAGATATAATACAGTTCAGGCGGCAGGCCTTTTTTTTAACACAGATCTACCAACTACCTGTGGCGGTATTTCAATGACAAATGTTGTGAGCGCATTTACGTAATAGCCTACGAGCATGTGGATCTCTTTGCTTGCGCGTGGATTTCCTCTGCTCGTGCACAAAACTTCTTGCACGCCCCCTCAATATAAAATATATCAAATATATCGTTTATGTAACGAGTATGTCTCCAGCATTTATTAGATTTGCTAGGAATATTTATGAATGTCTCCAATAAACCTGCAGAGCGGTATTAATGCGTCCTGAAGTAAAGTGAAATGGCTATACGTTGTGTTTGCTGGCCTCAAGCCTCACGCACCTGTCAGTCTGTCAGTCAGCACGTCACCTTAAAGGGTTAAACAAATGACGCACAGCACTACTACGTTTACAGAAAAGTTTGCGCTGTTATAATTCACTCACCCTTTAATAATTTTGGTGCGAATATCACCTGCTATTAAAAAAAATAAAATGTTTTGATTGAGAAGCTGTAATGTAGCCGTGGCTGAATGAATTTTGGCGTGGCGCCCGCCATGGAAGAATGAATGTAGCGGAAACCATGCAGTTTTTCATTCAGAATTTTAGTATTATAAAGTTTTCTAACTGGTGAATGACATGGTCTAGTGCAGGGATGGGCAAACTCGATCCTGGAGGGCCGGTGTCCCTGCATAGTTTTGCTCCAACCCTAATCAAACACACCTGCTTGTAGCTTTCTAGTGATCTTAAAAACACTAATTAGGGTGTTCAGGTGTGTTTGATTAGTGTTGGAGCAAAACTCAGCAGGGACACCGGCCCTCGAGGATCAAGTTTGCCCATGCCTGGTCTAGTGGGTCTCTGTCATCTTTAATGTGCGCGTACGTGATTTCAGGAGGCTTTGAATGGAAAGGTAGGGACTGTATTTGAAAGATATTATAGCGGATAGCATTTAGGAAGATCACCTGCACCTTCAACAGGTTGCATGGAATACCGTACATGTCGCCCATTTTATTTGCATCAGTATCTCTTTAAAATCATCAATGGTTGTTGTAAAACCCATATGGCCTGCTAATAGTTAAATAGGCTTTTTTTTTCACCAGCATTCATTGTCCTTCTCAACGCAATCAAGATTCCTTATGCCTCCCTCCTAATCCCATTTTTTCGCAGCGTTTTTTGATATCCCGCGGGGCAGAGGAATTACTGCGGAAATTACTGCTCTGCAAGCTTTCTTTTTTCCATCCTGTCAGAGCATAGAGTGTTCAGCTGTTATAACACAGATATCAGGTGGTTTGTTTTGTTTTTGTCACTTTGAATCTCATAACCTACTTTTTGTGGCACTTTGAAACCCCGAAGAGATATGTAAATGTCATATAATAGAGAAATCAACAATAAATGACCTTGAATGAAGTGTAGTACAGCAGGTATATTTGATTCAGTTAGGAATAGCTTTATATTTCAGCAGCATATTGTCACTAACAATTAAAATGTGAGTTTATGTAGTTATAAGACATTACTTTTTGATTTCTAGATATATTAAAACATAATTCGGCATCCATTAAAGACAAGCAAGCCACTTATGAGAAGAAAATTGTACTTTCAATGCAAAATGTCGAAACAATGTGGAGCTGGTCCTTGAGGCAAATATGTTCCCTGAAAGCATGTGAGTATGTGAAATTGTTGGAATCTAGCTTAAACAGGAGAGCAGGCCGTACTTTCTGAATGTTGCAAATTGAGCTGCTGCTGTAGTTGCTAGGTAACCATACATTCCATCCATTCCCGTGATTATACGAAATGCAATAGAGTGCTGCAGGTACAGTATGTCGTATTTTTGTTGCTAGAACCTGGAAATGAAGTAGCGTTTTAAGACTTCTGCTTCCATCATTTTGAGGTCAGTTGTTTTGTTTAGTTTTTTAGCTTTGCGTTCTTATATTGTTATGTGACCAATGGGTAATCTACAGTAGGTATACACTACATGACAAAAGCCTTGTCTTTGATCTCAGTTGAAAGAGCAACATATATTAACTTGACTTCTAGTTGATCATTTGAAAAAGTAGCAGAAGGTAGATTTTTCTAATGAATCATCTGATGAACTGAATCCCATTCATTACAAATACTGCAGAAGACCTATTGGAACCTGTATGAACCAAAGATTCTTATAGAAATCAGTTAAGTTTGGTAAAGGAAAACTCATGGTTTGGGGTTACATTCAGTATGGGAGCGTGCGACTGCACACTTGATGTGAACATCAACAGCCTGTGGTATCAAGACATTTGTGCTGCCCATTACATTACAAACCACAGGCGGGGGCAAATTCTTCAGCAAGATAGTGCTTATTCTCATACAGCCTCTACTTCAAAGTTCCTGAAAGCAAAGAAGGCCAAGGTTCTCCAGGATTGGCCAGCCCAGTCACCAGATATGAACATTATTGAGAATGTCTGGGGTTAGATGGAGAAGGCATTGAAGGTGAATCCAAAAAAACTTGATGGACCCCGGAAGTCCTGCAAGAACGCTTTCTTTGCCATTTATTCTATACTTTACATTATATCTGTTAAGTGACAAGATTTTTGTCTAAGCAAAGTCAGACCTTACTGTCCTAATGAAATAATTAAAAATCAAGGCATGATCATATTTAATTTTAGTAAAATAAGCGTAATCTAGAGGCCTTTGCCTTTCACATTAGCTGCTTCTGATATCAAATGATCAACTAGAAGTCAAGTTATTATTTGTTGTTCCTAAAACTTGGATAGACGACAAGACTTTTGTCAGATAGTGTAGACTATAGCAGTTCTATTTAGGGTTAAAACATGTTAAGATTATCATAATGGAAAATCATAAACACAAATATTTCATGAAATAATCCATAAAATCATTGTAAAAATACTGTTGGGTTATTATTGAGGAATTCTAAAGGCTTATTTTGCCTACAAAAATGATATCACTGGAGTCTTACATTAGGAGTTTTTAAAGAAAGTATAATGTGATGCATGATCAAAATAGGTTTAAATTGTGGTTAGATTGAAGTTAGACATTCCGTCTGTGATATCACCTCTTTTTACAACATCAACCAATTATACATATATATATATATTGATGTTGTAAAAAGTTTAGTGTTATGCAATGCCTATTTAAAGGGGATCTATTATGCTCTTTTTACAAGATGCAGTATAAGTCTCAGGGGTCCCTAGAATGTTTCTGCAAAATTTTAGGTTGAATACCCTTAAATCTTTCATCATGTCATGCTGTAGATGCACATTTTTGAGTGGAAGATAAAACGCCCGCATTTTGGGAGTATAAATTCAAAAGAACTTCTGCTCTTACCCCATTCCCATGCCTTAAGACACAAATTATATAAAAATAAAAAATAATAAAAACACCACAGCTCACATAAACACAGTTGTTTGTGTCTGTTAAAATAAACTGCTTATCAAGAAATCATGTTATTGTATATATGTGTGTTAAAATAATAGAATTGCACTATGCTACAACTCTAAACAAATGATAGAAAATTATACAAGTAGCTTAATTAGAATATATTTCTCACATGGAAGCACTTATTGCTACTGACCTATGCTAAAAAGTCAGCTGTTTAACACTTATGGGCAGGGCTTGTGATGTCATCGATGTGGGGAATCTGAAACAGTGCATTTCAGCATGTGATTTATGGGGATTATAAAAAGGAGTGGGTGGATTTTTACCATTATAGGCTGATTGTTTACACATGTGGGCACACATCCTTGTTCAAACACCATGTAAAAGGGAATTTTGCATAATAGGTCTCCTTTAGGGCTGTAAGACTAGATGAGAATTCCTAGACTAATACTCTCATCAAATTAGCATTAACAAACATAGTGTTTCTTTAGTATGGAAATATGTGTGCCATTACTCAGGGTACATCTCAAGGGAAATATAATACACTGCAACAGTGTACTAAATACAGAAAACGCTTTTCATTTGTGTACAAACATGAATTTGCGTGTTTTTTTATTCTTCTAAACTCTCTCCAATGCTGAATTCAGTTTTTGTTGTTTTGTTTTTGCATTTCTGACCAGTATTTATAAAGCAATGTCTATTTGTTAAGAAATACCATATGCCTGGATATATTTCATTCATAAAGTCTGCTATTTCTGTTTTGATTGTCAAATATTAACAAAGTATGGAGCTAGATTAGTCTCAAAAATATATATTTATGAAATAAAATGTATATATACACAGCACAAATCACATTCTAAAAAAATACAATTTGTAAATTCAAAACACAATTCATAAATACAACACACAATTTGTGAATTCACAAATACAATCAGAAATACTGTCAAAGAATTGTATTTGTGTATTTTTGAATCGTGTTTTGAATTTACAAATTGGATTTTTCTATTTTTGCATCATGTTTTAAATTCGGGAAATGGATTTGTTTAGTTTTGAATGGTGTTTTGAATTTACGCATTAGATTTGTTTATTTTTGGCTCGTGTTTTGAATTCACAAATTGGATTTGTGTATTTTTAAATCATGTTTTAAACTTACAAATTGGATTATGTAAATGCATTATTTTTGAGACTGATCTGGCTTCATAACAAAGACATATAAACCATTTCTGTGTTTCTCAGCAATGGAAGTCATCATAGTTTTGTAAACTCAGAGAACAGTCAAAGGGAAACTACAACAAATAGTAAAGTTTTATTGTGGATACCAATTTTCTCAATTTACAAAAAGAAAACAAAAAAACTAAACAAAATTGTTTTCACCACTTTCAAAAAAAGGAAAATATTAGAAAATTTGTGAGACTGAGAACGCCAACCAGAAGAGAGAAAAATGTCAAATTTACAGTTCCGCCCATAGACGCCTGTTAAGAAACACCTTCAATAATTGTTAACTATGTTTTATTGATTTAATTTTTTTACACTGTTTTTAATGCCAGGTTTTTGATGCAAATATGACATTAAAACAATGTTAAAAACTTTAAAAAATGTACATGTTTTAATATTAATATTAAAAACTGTCAAGGTTTTAAGTATCAGATGAATGTTGAAATGCATCTTGTGAAAAAGTCTATTGATTGAAAATTGTATACACTTTCTAAATAAAATAACATAAAATTCAATTCAATTCAATTCAATTCAATTCAATTCAATTCAATTCATAAAAAAAAATAAAATGAAAAAAAATAATAATAATAATAATATAAAAATAAAAATAAAATATAAATTAAAATAAATAAAAAAAAATACAAAAATAAAACAAAAATTAATAAAAAAACATAAATAAATAAATAAATAAATAATATAAAATAAAAATAAAATATAAATTAAAATAAAATAAAAAAGTCTATAGATTTTTATACAAGATGCTTTTCAACATTCATCTGATTTTTAAATAAGGTTCAAAGATTTTTAAAGGATCACTGATTCATAAAGGATTTTTAAAGGATTCTTAAAGGATTCTTTGAGGATTTAAAGGGTTTTTAAAGGATTCTTTAAGGTTTTTAAAAGATTTTTTGTGAATCAGTGGTTCTTCATGGTTTGTAGCGTACACAAAGAAGATTTTTGGAAAAACTGGGTTTTTAGGTCTTCAAAACAGTGTTGCCATGTAAATTAACAGTCACAACACATTAAAGCTTTTAGTTATTACTTAAAAATGTTTTAAAAGTAAAAAAAAAAATTTGTCCTCATAAATAGTTCTTTTTATTGTACCATGTCATTCTCTGTAGCTTTACTTACAGTAACTATACTACAGACACAGACTTCAAAGCATTAATATGCCCTGATCTCAACAATACTCTAAACTGCTCTTGTTCTCTCTCCCACACGGATATCATCAAACGCGCTCTCAGGTAGCCTTTTCTCTCAAGGGTTTCTGGGAAAAGTCACAGTCAGGGTCAACAAATAAGTACCACTGTTTTCTCACATTTCAGATATTTTTTCACATATCTGCATAAACGGAGAACAGCGAGGCGTGACCCTGCGCTAACTTTCTGCTAACTTGCAGAAAATAACAATCAGCATTGTTCCTACACTATACAGCCCAGCGCAGAGCCGCAAACGTGAAACAGATGTTACTAAACATTTATCCCTGAGCATTACCGTTTAGCCATATGATATCTGACTTCATCTCGTTTGTTCATTTTATTTTTCCATTAATATAATGACCAACATGCTCACTTATTTCTCTTCCATGTGTTGTTTTGTAAAGCATGTCGATGTATCTTTTCTCCCACTCCCTCCATTGTCTCTTCATCTGTAAATGAAGTCGTGGGAGTGTATATATATCTGTATAAAGGAGCATTAAAAGCTAAGCCATGAAAATGAGTCTTATCTGACACCATATACATCTATTATACACAGCTTTTTTAACGATTTGCTTACATTTTAAAATGGCACAATGCCCCTGCGGCGACGGGTAATGTGATGCCAGTGATGCAGAAGCACATACAAGAATGATTATGATGATGTTGGTAATTATAACGATGAGTTGGAGGATGATAAAGCCATCTTGTCTATGTTTACCCATTCATTCCAATGGAAGCAAGTTCTTTACTGGAACTTTATATCGCAAATAATAAGTACGATATCGACTGAAGTACATTTATGAGTCACCAAGGGAAGCAACAGTCAATTCTTTTGGAGATTCTTAATGTTGACTTCTAGAGTCCTGGTCAGTGCTGTGCATTTTGGCAGGGCATCTGTTTATGTGTGGGTGTTTTATTATGCAAGACCAGAGGCAGGGAACGGCACACAGGGGCATTCAATCAACACTGAGAGACAGCAAGCAAGGTTAATTAATTTGTTAAGCATCTGGTGCTCTATCAAGAGGCTCTGATGAAATATCTGGATTTTTATGTATGCTGATAGCGCGACACATAATCTAGTTTTCCCATATCGCCGACCTTCTATGAATTTACGCAAGCCATCCATCGGTTATTTCTTATGAAATGCAATCTGTTTGTGTGATACTCAAGGAAACTAGGAGACGTGGCCTGGGTTTTGAAAAGTAAATGCTAATACCCAGCACTGAGATGTCCTGCGGTTTTTGCACACAGTGAATGTTACGTTTCTTTTATTGTTGCTTTTTTTTTTTTAAACAGACAATCTTTCTAAGATTCCTTAGGTGAAATGAAAAGAGACACATGTGAAACAGTTGTTTACATACAGAAAAAAAACTGTGGAGATATCAGATTAAATGAAGTTTATTTTTTATTGGGTATTTTGAGCAAATCTGAAATGCACCAATAAATCTAATATATAAAATCTTTTTATTTAATACATAAAAACAATGAATGAATGTTTATTAACTAAGATAATATGGGATATTAAAAATGCTAGTCGCCATGTTAATTTAATTTAATTTGATATACTTAACTAATTAAACATAATTTGAAGCAATGAATGTAAGCATTAACAGAATGAAATACAGTAAATGAAAGAGTTTTTAATGTTAATAAACAAAATCTAATAAAAACTGTATTAAAACTGGACAAAATATAACACAATGTTATTCCTGTCAGTAGGGCCATACAGAATCTGTGGAGATTTTCAGCTTTTTCTGCACAGAATTTTGTAAAGAATCTGTGGGTTTATGTGGAATGATTTTGGGAGTATGATGACTAAAAACTTAACATATGAAATAAAACACAAGTGAAACAGTTGTTTACATACAGGAAAACTGTAGAGATATCAGGTATATCAGATTAATGTGGATCGCTGTCAATAAATAAGTTAAGTTTAAATTTTATTGGCATTTTTGGGGAAATCTGAAATGTATCATTAAAACTGATGTATGAAATTAATTTATTTTAATAAATGAAAACAATGAATGAATGTTTATTAATTGAGATAATATAGAATATTAAAAATGTTAACTAGTCGCCATGTTAATTTTCTTTAGTTTGATATACTCAACTAATTAAACATAATTTGAAGCAATAAATGGAAGCATAAACAGTATGAAAAACAGTAAATGAACCAAAATGTTAATGTTAGTGTTAAATCTAATAAAAACTATATTAAAACTGGATAAAATTTAGCACAATATAATTCCTATCAGTAGGGCCTAAATCTGTGGACATTTTTTGCTTTTTCTGCACAGAATTTTGTAAAAATCTGCGGATTTATGTGGAATGATTTTAGGAGTATTATAACTAAAATTTAGCATATGAAATAAAACACAAGTGAAACAGTTGTTTACATACAGTAAAACATGTAGTTATATCAGATTAATGTGGATCACTGTCGATAAATAAATTAAGATAATTTTTTATGGGTATTCTGGGAAAATCGGAAACGTATCATCGAAACTGATATGTAAAATTTCATTTATTTTAATAAGTGAAAACTGTAAATGAATGTTTATTAATTGAGATAATATGGAATATTAAAAATGTAAGCTAGTTGCCATGTTAATTTACTTTAATTTGTTATACTTAGCTAATTAAATATAATTTGAAGCAATGAATGTACACATTAACAGATTGAAATACAGTAAATGAAATAACATAAAACTGAATTAATAAATAAAATCTAATAAAAACTATATTAAAACTGGATAAAATATAACACAATGTTATTCCTAACAGGAAGGCCAGACAGATTCTGTGAACATATTTGCTATTTCAGCACAAACAATCTGCTGATTTATTTGGAGTGATTTTAGGAGTATCAAAACTAAAAACTTAACATAAGAGATAAAACACAAGTGAAACAGTTGTTTTCATACAGCAAAACATGTAGAGATATCAGATTAATGTGGATCACTGTCGATAAATAAATTAAGATAATGTTTATTGGGTATTTTGGGCTAATCTGAAACGCATCATTAAAACTACTGTATAAAATTTCATTTATTTTAATAAATGAAAGCAGCAAATGAATGTTTATTAACTGAGATAATATAGAATATTAAAAATGTAAGCTAGTTGCCATGTTAATTTACTTTAATTTGATATACTCAACTAATTAAACATAATTTGAAGCAATGCATGTACACATTAACAGAATGAAATACAGTAAATTAAATAACAGAAACAAAATGGTAATGTTAATAAACAAAATCTAATAAAGCCTATATTAAAACTGGATAAAATATAACACAATATATCAAAATATTAGTATTAACAAAAAATGACAATTTATTATCTAAAACAGTACCCAAAAACTTCATCAGTACAAGATCAGTACAGAGACTGTACTGCCTACAGCAATTAAGATCTTTTAATGTAGATAAATCCCTCATGTGCATGTTTTACAGTTCATACATTCAGTCACTGTTATCTTTTTCTTTGCTTTGTTGGTTCAATTCTCTAAGTGTTAAAAATAAAATAACAGGGAGAAAACAGATGACTACGGCTCAGTTATACCACAGACAAGTTTTGAGTAAAGCTCAGAGTGTTCTGTCAGATGATTCCCATCCCATGCACAGCAAGTTTTATCTTCTCCCTTCCGGTATTCGATAGAGAACTCCTATTAGTAAAACAAATCGATTCCAACTTTCTTTTTTCCTTCAGCTGTAAAGTTTTTAAATTTAGGATAGCTTTGTATTGTATAATGGGTTTTTCTGTATTATGTGTGATATACTTGTATGCAACCAAATTGCCTTTGGGAAATAAATAAAGACTGTCAATGCCAATGTAATTCCTATCAATAGGGACAGAATCTGCAGAATTGTTTTGCTATACTGCAAATAATTCTGTAAAAAAATATCTGTGGATAACTAAAAACTTAATATAGATGTATGAAATGAAAAATAATACATTTTTAACTTTTATTTAATCTTTACAATGCAAATCCAATTAGATTAACTTAAACAAAGCAAGTGTCTTATATAATAAATCTACTAAAAGGCAGAAAATATAACTTTTACAAACTGTTTTGTAAATAAATCATAAGAAGATTGTCAGATTTGTCAATAATAATACTGAAATTAATTTAAAAAATAAATACATATAAATGTACACACATTTACACAATAAATAGACTCAATGATGGGCTAAAAATCTGCAGATTTCTGCACGCGCAGATTCCGTGTGGGCCTACCTATCACTAGCAAAAGCTAGGATAGCATGCAAATGTATTTAGTACAGCTTATTACATTTTTTGCTTGTTTTTTTTAATAATAAATTAAGATAATAAACATTATCTTAATCATTATTGTTACACACACATATAAGTCTATGTGATTCATCTACTATTCATTACCCAGATTATCTGCATGGATAGACAATTTAACTCAACATTTATGTGTGGTGTCTGGTCATCTCACTTTGTATAGCACTACCTTTAAATCTGTAAACATACCAGAGCTCTACTAATTTGAGATCATCTTATTCAGCTAATATGTGTATGCTGTCCATTTATTGTTATAATAAAACAAATTGATAAACATTATCATTATCGTTACAAACACATAAGTCTATGTCAGGCATGTCCAAGCTCGGTCCTGGAGGGCCGGTGTCCTGCAAAGTTTAGTTCCAACCCCAATCAGACACACCTGGGCTAGCTAATCAAGCACTTACTAGGCTTTCTAGAAACATCCGTGCAGGTGTGTTGAGGCAAGTTGGAGCTAAAATCTGCAGGACACCGGCCCTCCAGGACCGAGTTTGGACACCCCTGGTCTATGTGAATCATCTGCTATTCATTACCCAGATGATCTGCATGGATAGATTTAGAATTTGTTTTAACTCTACGTTTATATGTGTTGTTCGGTCATCTTCCTTTCTATCTTTAAATTTGTAAACATACTAGAGCCCTACTAATTTGAGATCTTCATATTCAGCTAATATGTGCATGTTGTTCATGCACACACACAAATACGCACACACATACACTCAGGCTAACAAGGTCAAAAGCTAATATCTTGCCTGAACACTTGGCACAATGGCCTCCTCTCTTATTGGAGAGCTCACCCCTTTTCTCACTGCTTGTGCTTATACTTAGTGATCAACCATTGATGTCCTTATTTCTCTGATAGTGCTGGGCAAATTTCCAAGTGTTCCCCACACTAATTAGCCAAAATATCAATAAAAGATTGTTGTATAAATTAAGCATATCCCCCACCGCCTCCCCTTTATTTTTTCTCTCTGTCAACACCAGCGGATTATTTTTTCTTCTCCTTCAAAAGTAGCATGCAAGAAAGCCTGTAATTGGCTAAAAGCTATCCGTATTGATCTTCCTTGAGCCTCATCAATAGCGGTATTAATTATTAGAGTTAATTGTCTCCAGTTTGAGTTCGAGGGCCGAGGGGTTTGTGAGTAGCATATGAAGGAGTAGAGAGATCCAGATTAAACAAAACCTCCCACCACTTCAAATATTCATCGTGAGGAAAAAGAGAGAATAATAATAATTAAGGGAAACGGGAATTCGAAACAACTCCCAGCAGCGGCGAGATGAAATGACAAACATGCAATATTGATTCAAAATAAGCAAGAGAGGCTAAAAATAGGCCAGAGAAGCGCTTTGATTGGAGGAGGGCTTAGATTCGTTTGGTGTTAGAGAAGAGAAGGATGAATGAAATCAAACAGCTCGCTCTACGGCTCCATTGTTTCCCCTGCTGCCTCGCCGTTGGTACAGTTAACAGCTATTGTTAGTGAAAGACATGTTTTTGTTTTCCTCAGCCCAACCACCTGTTTTGAAAAGTAGAATCATGAATAGCTACAATTTCGTTTGCATTTTTTTTTTTTGGCAGTACAGGGAACAATGCTGTCATTTCATTGTAGTGTTGATGCTAGGAATCTGCCACTCAGTCAAATAGAGATGTTTTCGTATTTTTTAATACTCTCCAGAGGATTCATTAAAAACCCAACCACATGTTGGAGTGCACATATTGAGGGATTTGCTTCAAAAATATGCCATGAACAGTATCATTCAACAAAAGGAAACAAAAATGGGGATAGAAAAACATTGCAGTCCGAGAAATGTCTGATTAGGTGTTTGTTACCTTCACCTGACAAAAAATATAAGCATAAACAGCAAAAAAAAAAGTCAGAAATTAATCAGAAAAGGGTGAAGCGTGTCACATTGTGTATCATTTACAACAGTAGGAGTACATTTTATTGGTTTAGCTTGGCTTAGCTTCATATACGCATCAAATACAGTGCTGAAAATAGAACAGTTTCATATCAAGTATTAAATGACTCAAAGGGGGGGCGGGACTTTGGAATCCATAATAAAACTGTTTTGATTTGATTGTAAAAATATCTGCTCAGCCTTACATTGTCCCTTTAAGGCATGTCCCAGTCATACATGACACATGAATATAACTTCACACATGCAGCTGGTCAGAACAAGCTGAGTTCCACCTTTTTCAGGAGACGACACAAAAAAAAAGCACACTCACTTAAATAGTCAAATGTAAATGCATACACATACATGCGCTCAGACGCACACACACACACATTCTCACACATCTTCACAGTGGCACGTCCCCTATGCTTACTAAACAAATTCATTATTATAACAGCCGAGTGAGTGAAGTGACGACACAGTTAATGCGAAGTGAGATCTCTCGTATTTATGACCAGCCTGCTTTTGTTATTCGGTCTAGGTTCTTTACGCTGTGGCAGTAATCCTGAGCTGAGCTTAGAGAATGCATATAGACAAGCAACAGGCGTTTACACAAACACACACACACACACAAAGCCTGGGCAAGAGAAATTCACGGGCTTGTTGCTGCGGTATCTCGTCTTCCTCTACTGCTGGTGTGAA
The DNA here is from genome assembly GCF_903798145.1 of Danio aesculapii. Taxonomy (NCBI): domain Eukaryota; kingdom Metazoa; phylum Chordata; class Actinopteri; order Cypriniformes; family Danionidae; genus Danio; species Danio aesculapii. Next base: position 18,083,386 of record NC_079435.1, on the reverse strand, counting down.
CACTAGGGAGCAGCCTGTACCTTCTCTCAGAGGCCCTGTGCTTTCACCAGCATAATCGCCACTGATGCAGGACGCACACGATCTGACAAACCATCAGGATGATCACTAAACAACGGGTGACCACAGGGCACGTTTTAAAAGTAATGTGACATTTAAACAGAAATTGTCAGTGAAATATACATCTAGAATCCTGCTAATCTTTCCAAAGCAAAACAAAATCATCATGGATAATTTAATGCACCCATTTCAAGTACATTTAGATTCAAATGCCTAAGGCCTTCTTTCACTCTGACTTTTACCTCTAGGTTGAGATGCATGTTGTCTCTGTGGAAGCAGTGAAGGAATTAGGTCTTAGACACTCCGTGTCTTGTTTATTTGCACAACACACAAATGACTTTATCATGTGGGATCAGATCAAATCGTGTCAGCCTGTTTTGTTTTTGCTAGTTTGCTTAATCTATTCAGGATAGGTACAAGGGGGGGCAACTGCAACAGCCATAGCAATCAAGCTTTGCACAGTGATTATATCTTGGGGAGAGACGAGGAGATCGGAATCTTAGACTGAGGCTTAACATTTCAAATGAAGTGAAGCGCTCCCAACAGCCCTGCTTATTTACATCCTGCAATACTGCAGAGCTCATCTTTCCCCCATGATGATGGACAAAAAAGCAACCCTTCAACTCACCTGCAATAATGAGTACTGTGAATTGCAATTCATTTATTTAAACATTTGTATTTTCCTTTTTTTTTTTCTCCATAGATTACAAAAGAAATAGGATAACATCTTGCATTTTTATCCCCACTCTTGCATTTCTGCTGTTAACATATTTTACATAGAATCTTGTATTTTTTTAGGGTTTCTTTATTTTGTTGTTTTCCACTTCAATTGTGTCTGTTCGTATGTTTGTTACCATGGTGTTCTTGATGTCCTCGGTAGCTTTAGAAGTGTCCTAGAATATCCTGAAGTAGAAAGACACATTAAAGCTCAAATATCCACTCTTCACAAGAGAAGCCAGGACAGGTCAGCATAATCATTCCACATCTTTTGCATCAAGTACACGGGTCTCACAGTCAGATTTCCCCACGAGGCTGTTGAAATCAGCACTAAATCCATGTTTGCAGTCCATTCACGCTCCAGAACTGTAGCTCCTTTTGAGAGCAGCGAAATTGGGTGCCAAGTTAACGTATGTTCCATATCCACCCGTACATTGATTTGTAAAAACGACATGGGTGGAATATCACACTTCGCACTCTCGAGATGCCTGTTGCTGGCACTTGCAAGAACCATACTCATTGATGATGACAAGTCCCCCATCAATATGGTTGGGTTTGTAGTCAACGTAGTACTCGGATGCAGACGTAGTAGCCATCTGCTGCATGGTCTGCTTCTGCTTCTGCTTGCGACGCTGGCTGGTGAAGCACTGCCTCAACTGCCTGACACCCGCTGGGAAACATTTCCACGACACGTAGAGCATGAGGACCATAATCAGAAAGGAGAAAATGAGGGCCATGGTTCCTGTCACCACTTTGTGAATCTTCATGGTGCTCTCCAGGTCATCAGCAGACGCGGTCACTGTTAAAGAGTTGGTCACCACTTCCCCACCCTCCATGTCCTGTAGGTCGTAGGGATTTTTTGTTGGGCCCTCGTATATGAAGCCTCGGGGTCGGTTTCTGGTGACAGTGAAGGTCTGTGTGGTTGCTTCCACATTGTCCTCACATAACTGAAAAGCGTAGACAGCATCCAGAATGTCCTCACCCTGTGCAATGTCCGGGCTGGCACACAACAGGCCACTGTCACGTTGTCCCTGGAAATTGCTAAGCCAGGAAGCCAAGGCACAGACATTCCTGCTGCATTCCCAGTCATTCCCTGACAGTGAGATGCTGCTCAGGGATGTCCATGAGTCCAAAATCCGTTGATCTATGTAAGTCAGTTTATTAGAGTCCAGCATAAGAGTGTTCAGTTTGGGCACACTCTCAAACACATGTGGCTCGATGTACTCTATCTCATTGTTGGAGAAGTCAATCTTCTCCAAGTAGTCCCAGGTCCACTCAAGGGTGTTGACCACAATGGTGGCCTTATTGTTTCGCATGTAGAGAGTCCGCAGGGATATGAGGCGGGGGAAATGGGCTAGGTTGACTTTCACCAACTCGTTGTGCTCCAGATGCAGCTCAGTAAGCTTGAAGAGTCCGGCAAATGAATTACGTGCCAGGCTCTGCAGCTGGTTGTAACCCAGATCCAGGAATTGCATGCTCCTGCAATCCTGGAAAATCCGCACAGGGATGAATTTAAGGGCATTGTAGCGCAAATGTAAATTGGTAAGCTTCCTAAGGCCATGGAAAAGGTCTGGCTCCAAGGACTGAAGTCTGTTATAGGATAAATCCAGTATTCGCAGATTGGGCAGAGGTCTAAAGGTCCCGTTGGGCAGACTTTCTATACGGTTGGTGCTCAGATCCAGCTCTTTAATCCTTCGCAGCCTCTCAAAAGCACTCTCCTCGACAATCTCAATATTGTTATGATCCAAGTAGAGCCAGGTAAGCTGTGACAGGCCCACAAAGTTCCCTTCCCGCAGCTCAGAGATGTTATTCTCACGTAGGGACAAACCAATGGCGCTGCTCAGGTTTTGGGGGATATCTGTCAGGTTGAGTCCCTCACAATACAACTGCTTGTTGTCGCATCGGCACAGCCTCGGACAGCTCCCCCCCACCAAAGGAACTATTTTCAGAACAATTCCCAGGGAGCACAGTATCAGCCCAGGGGGCTTCCTTAGCGGCCACTTTAGGTACAGACCAATTAGAAGGAAATCCATTAGCATGAATATCCTGCAGTGTTGAAGAGAAAAAGTCCATTGAATCTTTCAAATCTTGGTCATTCTGGATTTGGTCATTTGTTACTCCCCAAGTCTTGATATGTATTTATAGAGAGTATGGATGGTGATTTGTTACTTAAAGAATCAAGAAATCCAGCCACGTCGAAAGGAGAAGAGCGACGGCAAATAAACGACAAGTCACTTCGCTCATGTTAGATCAGAGAAAGGAAAAGAGAGACAGGGAGGTAAAAAAAAAATGCTCTACTCGAGAATCAATCGCACATGAAAGGATGCCTACTCACCCCTTTCCAGAGGCTGACAACCTCTATTCAGTTGATCCCTTTGTGCAGACACTAATTATGTGCGAAACTAAAAAAGACCCCAGTGTGGTACAAATTCAACCCCCCCTCCTTTTCATCGGACACCAGATCCTGGCAGACTTACAATGTCTTAGTTCTCCTCGTGTGAAAGAGCCAAAAAGAGAAGGAATCCAAGTGGCATTCAGCAGGCTGATAGGAAGTGCAAGTTTCCCGGGCTGCATGCATGAGCGCTGTCCTCTCTCCGCCGTTCCTCTGCATTGACTACTGCGCCGATCTGTGGGAGAGATGAGCGGGGGAAAAACACGCACGAAGGAGGGAATAATCCACTCCAAACTCTCCCTCTCCCTCTCTTTCCTCCCTTCTCGTCAAAGACTCCCGATCTGTCGTCGCAAATCACCATCCATGACCTAAAGTGATCACTGACCTGCACAATGTACATTTGATAAAGCTTGTTGGCATTCTGTAAGTGGTCGCTTCTTCACAATTATACCCATGCTAAAGCTGTGTGATCTGCATAATTATTTTCTTTTTTTGTTCGTTCCTTTTTTAGTTCTTTATAGAGTAGTAGTATCCAAAGATCTGGAATGATAGTGTTTGAAGAAAGACTCGAATCTTCAGCTTGCTCTTCTTTGCATGAAGCTCATTTCCTGTGGTCTGCGGAGGCTGTAGATGCTGAGGCTGAAGGCAGCCGCGGTGTACGGGGAGGAGAGAGATGCTCAATCCCTTGCAGCAGACCAGTGCACTGGCAGTGCATGCAGAAACACCTTCTGTTCACTGAGTGTCGTAAGCCACTCACAATTCAGACCGGGGTCTCTCTCTCACTCCCTCTCTCTCTTTTTTTTCTCCCACCCTCCCTCCACCTCCTCCTGCTGCTTTTTTGCTCGCCCTTTTTTTCAATGCTCTCTCTCTCTCATTCTTTTTTTTCTACTCTCTCTCTCTCTGCTCTGTGCCTGAGACAATTTGATATTTAAGAGAGGCTGTGCTTAAACTATGGTTTAAATGAAGCACACAACTGAAACATTACAACCCTCCCACTCCCCCATCGCCATCCCTTGCTCCTTAAATGAAACGAATTGGAATGCACCATCTTTCCTCCACCATCTACTGGTAGTAATATGTAGTTTGCTTATTATTACAGATAAACATCCTTCTAATGACATAAGCATGGTGCCAATTCCTTGTGGCTTTAATGTGTTGAATGATTTTTTTTACTAATGAATATTTAATCTGTTGTTAGGCATGGCACATTGGTACGGTATGTATAGACAGAACTTATCCTCGATCAAAAACATGTTATTTATTAGTTTATATTTTTCATTTGTTGCCTTTTTTGCCATAACATTTGCTACTATAGAGTTCCTTCATATACAACCGACCAACCCAGGATGGCAACTACAGGATAGCAATCTAAATGTATAGTATTGATTATTTTTTAAGACTTGATAAATAGCATCATGCCACTATGTTCCAATGGCTGGTTCACTAGCCTGACCCTCACTAGCTGAAGAGCTATCCCTGACCAATATTGATACGGTCTCTGAGCGAGATAAATGTGTTTTTTGCCACACTCCAATCGGACCATCAGACTGAGTTCAAAATGGCATTGTAGTGTAAGCATTGCCTTTTCAGGCTGTTAAGCTGTTGAAAAATGAGCATGTGCACGGCAAGCATTGTAATGGCATCACGCTCCATATGTCATAGCAGTTTGCTGGTCATACACATTTAGTCCACGGCAAGACGACCTGCCTCTCCTCCCCCTCACGCCCCAGCACCACCTTCACACGCCCTCATTGGCCTAGTTCGAAACCCCAACCGATACATTTACATTTCATAATGCTGCCTGCCCGGGCTTGTTTATCACAGGCATTTCAAGTCCTGCCATCCAGTTGGAATACAGATATCATCTGTTGCCACTTAGCCAAGCTTACATAAATATTCTGCTCAGGAGCCTTGTTGCAGTGCACCGCGGATTGCAGTCCCCAGGCTTGTCATTTCATTCCGATTAATTTTCAAGGACAATGAGCTGTGACGATCCTGTACATGAAGCTAGCATGCGTCTGTTGCTTTGCCTGCTTTCTGATAGCTGCCATCGTTTTAAGATCAGCCTTTCCCTTTGCTTAGAATACTGTGAAGTACAAATTAATCTCATGGTGAAAATATGCCACACGTAGTCTCCTTAGTCTGCTAATTGGCACAGGAGTCTGCAAACAAGGGCAAGTGAACAGCACATACTCAGATTACCTGTACTCGCAACTAAAACACCTACGCCTTGAGAAAAAAAAAAACAGCTCACTAAGCTATTTTGCACAGCATAGACTTGAGAGAAACACTGGGGTATTGGATCAGCCTCAGTTTTCTCTTAGGGTAAAATCAACAGATCCTAAAGAAGCTGACAAGAAGGCAACCGTTATGAGCATATTCACATTGTACCCCATTGCATCTGAAGCAAAATATTTGCTTTCTATTCTCCGGGTTATTATATAAGACAACCATTTTTAGTTGTTTCAATAGTGTCTCAAATCTATTACTAGCTTTGTCCCCAAACTGCAAGGCAAAGATTTGACAGAGATATGGATGTGCTGAGCTCTACAAGCGGAAGGGAAAAAAGCCCACGACCGTGGCCATCCTGAAGTCTGATCTGTCTTTCCTCCACCTTGCCTATCAGTCTTTAGTTGTAATAAATGGCTGCACCATCAGCTAATGACTTGGTGCCCAGTAATGACTTGACACAGCGATGAGGAAATGTGAGGATCCGAGTCATTCCTTATAGTCACTCTGAAACATTTTGGCTAGAGTGAACGTAGACGAAAGTGGTCCCAAAGTTTTGCTGTACTCTTAAGTGAAAAGATAGATATAAATGATTAAATAACCCTATTCTGATGCTCGTTTTCAACTTTGATTTCAACTTTCACTATGTTCACATGCCTACACTGCTAACAATTTCCTGTAGAATCTACAGTAGCTTACTGGCAGTGGTGTAAAGTAACAAATTACAAATACTCAAACTACGGTAATTGAGTAGTTTTCTCACAGAAATTGTAATAAATGTTTAGTTTTACTTTCCCTTGAGAACATTTTTAGTGCAGTATTGGTACTTTTCCTTCAACCTGCAGTCACTACTTGATCTTTTCTTGTCTATGGGGGTTAGAAAAATCAGTCCTGTGATTTCTGTTCAATCAAATCACACATAGAAGGTAAATCGCATCATAATGAACTACCTCAAGACATGAGCGCTTTATAATTTCAGCAAACTGTTTGAAAGCATTCAAAGTGTCCAAGAAGATGTCCAAAATCTTTACATGCATTGACCCAGAGACTGTTTAGATGCATGTCACTGATGAGAAGATGATGAATGTTTACTGTATGATGACCGAAATGGCCTTTAACACTCAACAGGCACAAGACATCAACATGACGTCAGGTTGATGTTGTACCCCAATGTCGTGGGGACATTGCATTTTGTTTGAAAATGAAAATCGAGTTGACATCAGAACCCAACGTCAGGCTGATGTCAATGTCCAACTTCCAACCTAAAATCAACCAAATACCAATGTTATTTATGCATGCTACCACTATGATGTCTATCAGATGTTAGATTTTGGTTGTCAGTATTTGACGTCAGTATTTGTTAGTGTTTGACGTCAATATGACGTTGGTTTAAGATGTTGGCTTGACGTTGGATTTTGGTCACTTTAACACGGTCTAAAATCAACCAAATATCAACATCATTTGACGTTGTTATTGGACATCAAAATAACGTTGTCCTTAGATGCTGGCTAGACAATGAATTTTGGTCACCTGACATTACAACCTAAATCTAACCTAATATTAACGTCGTATGACGTTGTGTGCCTGCTGGGCAATAACTAAATGCACTACAGAATGTTACGTTTACACACATCCACAAATGACATGTAAATGCATCAGCTTTTTACAGCATAATACTCACTACTCCTGAGTACAACTTTGTACTCGTACTTCGAGTAATATTTATAACAGATACTTTTACTCTACTTGCACCACATTTTTAGGCAAGTAATAGTACTTTTAGTTAAGTATGATTTTTAGTACTCTTTCAACCATTGCTTACTGGCAGCAGTTCGCTGTAAATCAATTACAGTAAACATATATTTACATTTACCGCACAAAAATTTATCTTGATGTATATGTATTTGCAGTATTGTACAGTATATATTTACTATAAAATATACATATATTAATATAGTATATTTATATAGTATATATATATATATATATATATATATATATATATATATATATATATATATATATATATATATATATATATATATATATATATATATATATTTACTATATAAATATAATTTCCACAATGCACCTTTAAAATACAGTAACATACTGCAAAACTAAAGTTTATATCATGGTTAAATACTGTATAGTTTACAAAAAAAAAAAGCAATGTAAATACATTAAGCTACTGCCTTCTGACTAGTTGATTAGATGTTTGCATTACTTAAATCAAATTATTAAGCAAGACTGACTAATGTGTGAGTGGATTTAAGGTCAGTAAGCCTAAGCAAAATGGCGTGGAACTGGCCATATTAAATCATTATTTCATAAGTGTTGTTCCTTTATTTTGTTATTAAGTTTTATTTTTCATTTAATTTTATTCATTTTTGTTTTGGTATACATTTGTTATATGTTAGATGACTTTACTTTTATTAAATAGATAAACAAAAAAGAAGGAAACACGTCTTGTAGATATATAAATTGGTAAAATTTTTATTTTTGAATGAACACATTGTTTTCATTTGTTTCAAAAATACAACTCATCATCCTTTTAAACATGACTACAGAAACAAAAGCACATCATGAAGCATTAAAGAAATGAACATTTAATGGCGAAGGAACAGATTAAGGATTTTTAACTGCTGATTAAATAATAAATGATCATTTCATTGTCCAAAGCACAGTTGTGTAATATCTTACACCCATGCAATTTAAAGCACTGAGATAAATCTCAAAAGTAGGTTGCCTGATAGATATGACTCATCTTCATTTCCATACTTAATAGAGATGACATAGAAGAGGTGGACCTGAAATCATTCTCATTGTCATCGTGTTTATAATCCTAATCAATATCCTGTTATGCTCCATCTTAATGACTCCTGCATCTGTAATTGTTTAACCACTTATTCCTCTTTCCTGAGGATCTAAGCCAGTGAACCTAAAATGCCTACTGTCACTCTCCTGTCATTATAGTGGAAATCTGCTTTGCCATTTCCTGGTGATACGTAAAAAGGGCAAAGCCAGTCAAAGCACAGCATTTAGCGTCATGTAAGATATATTCGAGACCACTTGAAGAATTTTTTTGTGAAATGTACAGCATGGGTATGTGTTCGAGTAAATTGTGAATATTCAGTTTATTCTTTAAAGCTCCAATATTTATGCCAACTTTAAAGTAAAGTTAAAATGACTTATTGTCGTCTGAAAAATGAATGCAAACATATCTGAAATGCTGTATTTTTGTAATAAGTAAAATGTTCTAAAGAAATGTGACGCTTTTATATAGAAATATGGAAATTCAGTCAGTCATTCATTTTCTTTTCTGCTTAGTCCCTTTGTCTGGGGTCGCCACAACGCAATGAACCGCCAACTTATCCAGCAAATGTTTTATGCAGCGGATGCCCTATCAACTGCAACCCATCACTGGGAAACATCCACACACACACTCATTCACACACATACACTATGAACAACTTAGCCTACCCAGTTCACCTGTACTGCATGTCTTTGGACTTGTATGGGGAACCGGAGCACCCGGAGGAAACCCACGCCAACACAGGGAGAACACGCAAACTCCACACAGAAATGTCAACTGACAGGCTCAAACCACCAACCTTCTTGCTGTGAGGCGAAAGTGCTACTCACTGCGCACTCAAATATAGAAATTAGTTAATAAAATAAAATAAAACAAAACAAAACAACACTGGACAGGACAGGACAGGACAGAACAGAACAAAACAACACTTTTTCAGCATTCATTCATTCATTCATTCATTCATTTAACTGTTTTTTTCTTATATATCTCTATTTTAATCTTAATGCAATCTAGGGGTGGGCGATATGACCTAAAATTAATATCATGGTATTTTTCATCTTTTGAACGGTGATGGTATAATATCATGGTATTACTTTCAATAGCAAAATAATATACATCTCAAGGAAGAACGGACAAAAGAAAGTCTCACTTCTATCACTCTTTAAAAGTTTCGGTTTGGGTCATTGTAAATGCTCAGTCTCGTAATGAGCTGATCTTCATTTTTCTGTGTTGGTGGAATAAAGCAGGCGAGTCAGCCGCACCAATTTATAAGCAGACAGAGCAGGATTCTCGCGATGACCACCAGCGCAATTCCGCTCTTTGTTATGAGCCGTAGTTTCAGTGTAAACTTAGTAAAGGTGAGTTTCTTTGGCGATGATGTGTACAGTGTTAGATTTTATATTTAGCGGACATTTGCGTTGAACACGCGGTGAATGCAACGCATCGAGATTCGGGCACCTTCTCCGAAAACACTCGATTGATCTCAGCTGGCGGATCAACATTTACCTCATGTCATGATCGCTGTCATCTGCGCCATTATTATTATTATAACTTTAGGTGAGGTTTGCAAACCTGTGCACTTTTCACTCTTCAGCCGTTTGCATTTCCTGCAGTAACAAAAGCTCCCTGTTATCTGACAGCAGGAAGCGTTGAGTGACTGACAGCTAATATGAACCAATACTGCAGCAGGGTAGAGCGATTCAGCAAGTTTTTAGAGAAAATCAAGTCAGATTGCACTATAACCATTATATTCAGACACACAAATGCTCCCAAATATATTATGAGGGCGCATAGATTAAATTTCGGGCGCTCATGCGACCAAAATGGTTGCAATTTCGAGCCCTGTAGTATAAGGACATGTATTCAGATCACAACTGAACGTTTGAAGAAAATTGAATGCCTTATTATTTAGAATTAGCTATTATTGATGTAAATGCAGCCGTTCAAGGTGCATAGTTGATTTATTACGGTATTGACGGTATTAGAAAATCCATGTCGTGGCGCAATGTCACACCGGTGATGACTATGACACCGGTGTACCGCCCACCCCTAATGCAATAATTACACTTAAAATTATTTGTTTGCTTAAAATGAATTCATAACTAAGTAAACTATTTGTTTTTTAAAACTAAATCTTCATCTGATTTGAAAAAAAAAGGGGGGGGGGGGGGGGTACACATTTGCACGGATGCAATAAATGCAAAACAAACACTTACCAAACAATATATTTACAAAATATTTACAACTTTTTATTAAGTTAAAGGTTTGATACTGATTAGTGGTGACGAGGTCTTAAAATATTCTGAGAAGGTCTTAAAAAAGTCTTAAAAAGGTATTGAAATTTTCTTTAAGATTCCTGCATATACCCGGTAAATCATAGAGGTGGGAGGTATTACATTGACCAAATTCATTGCCTTGAAGTATTGTGATGCAGTACCAGTAAATTTTGACCTTGTGAGAACATTGTTACTGTCCCCACAAGGCTTAGGAAAGACAAGAATAAAGTATTTTGAAAAAAAAAAGTAAAAAGTTTATGCAAATAAGGTCGATACATATGAATAAAACAATTATTCTGACCTGTGCAGTTTCTAACAGGTAGAATAAGAATAGATAGAACAGAAAGATCTTTTCACATCATTTTTAAAGAGAGTGTCCACCCAAAAAATTTAAAAACATTGTCAATTTACTCCCTTTCAAATGATGATCCAGTTCCTATCCCAGGTCACACTTTACAATATGGTTTCCTTGGTTAATGTATTTACTAACATAAATTAATTATGAACAATACTTAGACAGCATTTAGTAACCATAGTTCAATTTACTACATTATTCATCCATTCATTCATTTTCTTTCCGCTTAGTCCCTTTATTCATCAGGGGATTCCACAGCGGAATGAACCGCTAATGGCCCGTTTCCACTGAGTGGTACGGTACGGTTCGGTTTGGTTTGGTACGCTTTTATGGCCGTTTCCACTGTCAAAAAGCGTACCGAACCGAACCGTACCGTACCACTTTTTCGGCACCCTTTCGAAAGGGTACCAAACACGAGAAAGGGTACCAAAAGGCGGAGCCACACGCGCAGCTGAACGCTATTGGTTTACAGAGGCACGTCATTCGCTTACACAACAAGCCAGAATGAAAACAAAAAAACCGCCATGTTTAAAATACCTGCACAGCGAGAGATTTTAGCAGAATTATAAATACATATAATAACGAGCCATGGTCAATCTGGGCTCAAACAAACCTTGTCGTCATCTTGATGGACAGCCACAAATCCAAGAAGAAGAGCAGATTTACCCTGTGCCCCGTAGTTTTTTACGAGCCAGTCTGAGGCGCGAGCGGTTTCGCTTTCTTGCTAGCGCTCGCCGCGCGTCTAACATTATATCTGAAATAACAAACTTCTTGAGCTGATGATAACAACGTGCGCTTGATTATTGACCTGCTTTTGAAACCCGATCCCGACACTGACAAACGCGAGAATGAAGCATAAAAAAACAAAGCAGAAGCCGGGAAAAAAAGGAGCACATTAAATACGGGCGAAATGTCTACTTTATGTAGTTTTTCTGTAGTTGGGAACATCGGAGACTGTAAGGGGCTGTATGTGTTTATATATGTTAATTTATTTAGTTATTTAAGATAATTACAGACATTACAGTAGGCTGTTTCGCACTGTCTTTGATCTGCACTTATAATCAACTCATGTTCATTGAAAAGTTAGTAATAAACATTTCTACACAAGTATTTATGTGTATGAAGCATCTGTTTTGTGAGAAGTGCTTCTCATATGATATGTGAACGACCCATACAGCTTGATTGTAGAAATTTCCTTGAGCTAGAATGACGTCGACTGAAACTTTCTGTCATACACCACGCCCACCAAAAGGGTACCCTTGTTAGTGGAAACGCAAGCCTGATAAAGGTGACCCGTACCAAACCGAACCGTACCATACCGTACCAGTCAGTGGAAACTTATCCAGCATGTTTTACACATCGGATGCTCTTCCAGCTGTAACCTAGTGTTGGAAAACACCCATACACTCTCACATATACACGCATGTACTACGGCCAATTTAGTTTATTCAATTCACCAATAGCGCATGTGTTTGGACTGTGGGGGAATCCAGAGAGAAACATGGGGAGAACATGCAAACTCCACACAGAAACGCCAAATGACCCAGCCTGGACTCGAACAAGCGAACTTCTTGCTGTTAGGCGACAATGCTAGTCATTAAGCCACCGTGTCACCACTAATACATTATTAAACTCCAAATTCATAACATTAGTTATTGGACCATGAGTTTACATTAACTGTATTTTCATTAACTAAGTTAACTAAGTGAGCAAATACTGCAATAAATGTATTGTTCATTGTTTGTTTATGTTAGAAAATGCATTAACTAACATTAACTGATAGTTTAACTTATTGTAAAGTGTTACCCTTTTTTAACCACATATTCCATGAATGTAAGCCAGTCAACCGCAAGCACCATCACTCTCTTGCCATTATAATACCTGCTCTGCCCTGTCCTGATGATACTTAAAATGGCCGCACTTGCCAGGCAGAGCACAGCATTTAGGGACGTGTTCAATCAATGGCTCTGCTCTGGATTAGCAGTCCTGAGGTCTACCTACTCGCCTCGGTCTTGCTGCAGAAATTTGCATGCAGACCTGCACACAGCTACTATTCCTGACCAGCCTTGAAACGTCTGGTCTTTTTTTTTTTTTTGGTACTATCTCTGCTGTCTTGGATAATAGACTGTCGGTGTGAGAGAAAAAAAAAAAAAAGAGTCACCCATTTCCCTGAGGACCCGACTCCACGGGTCTCCTCTCAGATGACAATGAAAGCATCACTTCTGTCGGGGGGCCATTTGGACATTGTGAGTCATCAAAGGAATGTGGAGGTCTTTGTGGAAACAATGAGTCCTCCTGAGTGGCCCTCCTTTCTGCTTATTGGCCCATTGTGGCACTTCGGGATTGTTAGCTCTTATTAATAAGCGGGATACCTTTGAGTTGTTGGAACATAACTATGAGGGGAATAATCACACTTCTATTTTTTCCAGTCTGTAGTTTTCACCCTTTTCTTTGTTCTTAAGACTCATGGATTCAGAGATGAGAAGTAACTGAGGAAGCTGAGCTTTTGCCACTAACTAAATTTAGCAAGTTGTTCGCCACTTCTATGGAGGGGCAGACTTAACCAATAAGCGAGGTAAGCAGCGGCTTGACCAGTGCCAAAAAGCCTATATTAATCATATAGCGCTTTTATAAATTGTCTACCATATAATGTAAAATCTGTCTATAACCGTTAGGATTTTAACGTTAGTACTTGTTTTAAACTCTGGGGGCCCCCATGAATAATGGAACGTTCCTTCCGTACTGCACATGCAGGAAGTGTGAATGCTTAAAAAAGACTACCAGTATGTAAAGATATTTGTGTATTGCTGTACATCCTGTGTGTATTAAGCAATGTGTAGGTGTTTTGGACCTGCATAGGCGCATAACTAACGCGCTCTGCGCTGTACTTTAGACCAGCTTTCAGTTGATCAATGGCACAGTCTATGTCAGTTCCTTAAAATAGCAACATGCCAGCAATGTGCCTTAACATGCTTTCTTTTTAGACCAGAACACCCATGAGTCCACAAAGGGGTGCAAATGAATTTGCCATTTAAACAATATAAACATTTCTGTTGCTCTGGTCTGAAAATAGCTACAAATCGCGCCAAACACGTCTTGCTCTTAATTAAGCTGGGAGTATGACAGGGCCCAAACAATTAAATGCAGCGACATCCGCGATCCTGCTTTCTGGCCGAAACACCTGTTAAATGAAGAGTGCTGCAGTAAGCTTGTTAAGAGAGGGATTGTTCAAATAAAATAACATTTCCTAGTGAACAGTAACTGCAGCTGATTCACCAACAGCAATTCATATGAAAAATGTTGACAAGATTAGTTTGATTGGTTGTGAATTGAATTTATTTATTTATTTATTTATTTATTTATTTTATTTATATTAAAATCGAATCACAAAATTGGCGAATTAACTGTACATAGTTCGTGAACTTGTTGTTCATTTGTGTATTTATGGCATTTAATTTTACATTAGGAAGATAAAGGTTTCTTTAAATATTAAAATATAATTTAATATGTTTATTTAAATACATTTTAACCTACAATTTATTTGAAAAACTTCAAATAAAAAATTAAATCTACAGAGAAAAATAAAAATCTATAGAGAAAGAGAATGTTTTGAGTTTCAATATTAGGGCCTCATACCCGGAATGGCTTAGGGCCCCCAAATCACTAAGTCCACCCCTGCTTGTATGTTACAATATAACATTTTCTTCACTTTAACTGGACATATTTTTGAACAAATGGTGTAAATGAGAAATGCATTTTAATATTTTTGCTTGTTTATTGTATATGTCTGATTCATTTTAGCATATTTAAATTCGTTACACATAATCTAACATATTTTTTGTGCTCTTCTTCGTCCATGATTTTAGTTGCCCTCATGTGAGCAGGAGTTCATGTGGCTCAAGTCGATATTTACATGAGAACCATAGTAGATTAGTATCCTGTATGAATTATAAGCATTGCTATTGTATATATGAATACTTCTGTATTCATAAATAGTATTTCACGACATCAAGATTGTGTTTTTGTGACTTTATTTATACAAAGAGTTTTTACAGTCAGGTATTATTAGTTTCATTCTTAAAAAATGGCTTTTTATGTTGTCACGTTGCTATACTGTCTTTACAAAAGGTTATATAATTCCCATAAATAAATATATTTTTTCAATAAATTTAATCAAGAGATGCTCAAAATGCATCTGGATGGTTGGTTGGTTGGACGGATGGACCGACAGATAGATAGATAGATAGATAGATAGATAGATAGATAGATAGATAGATAGATAGATAGATAGATAGATAGATAGATAGATAGATAGATAGATAGATAGATAGATAGATAGATAGATAGATAGATAGATAGATAGATAGATAGATAGATAGATAGATAGATAGATAGATAGATAGATAGATAGATAGATAGATAGATAGATAGATAGATAGATAGATAGATAGATAGATAGATAGATAGATAGATAGATAGATAGATAGATAGATAGATAGATAGATAGATAGATAGATAGATAGATAGATAGATAGATAGATAGATAGATAGATAGATAGATAGATAGATAGATAGATAGATAGATAGATAGATAGATAGATAGATAGATAGATAGATAGATAGATAGATAGATAGATAGATAGATAGATAGATAGATAGATAGATAGATAGATAGATAGATAGATAGATAGATAGATAGATAGATAGATAGATAGATAGATAGATAGATAGATAGATAGATAGATAGATAGATAGATAGATAGATAGATAGATAGATAGATAGATAGATAGATAGATAGATAGATAGATAGATAGATAGATAGATAGATAGATAGATAGATAGATAGATAGATAGATAGATAGATAGATAGATAGATAGATAGATAGATAGATAGATAGATAGATAGATAGATAGATAGATAGATAGATAGATAGATAGATAGATAGATAGATAGATAGATAGATAGATAGATAGATAGATAGATAGATAGATAGATAGATAGATAGATAGATAGATAGATAGATAGATAGATAGATAGATAGATAGATAGATAGATAGATAGATAGATAGATAGATAGATAGATAGATAGATAGATAGATAGATAGATAGATAGATAGATAGATAGATAGATAGATAGATAGATAGATAGATAGATAGATAGATAGATAGATAGATAGATAGATAGATAGATAGATAGATAGATAGATAGATAGATAGATAGATAGATAGATAGATAGATAGATAGATAGATAGATAGATACATACTCATGGCTTCTAATAACTTTACAACATTGTTACTTATAATCCTCATTATAAGCAAACTGTTCTAAGCACATTCATGAAAGTCTGCAGCTTCCAGACACACGTAATGACACATTTCTATTTTTTTTATTGTGCACTTAAAAAAACAACAACAAAAAAAAAAAAACACAGTTGCTGAAACCTTTGCTTTTCAGCCCCATTCCCCAGCCGGCCCCTGCCCTGTGGCTAAAGACTTATTGATTTGACTCTCTATGCAACTCCATCTCCACCGAGAGCTTCTTTAGGTGAACCGCAGCTGAGGCCTCCTGACCAAAGTGCTTAGGTGTGATGAAATTGTGTAGTGTTCATTCAACTCTTCACGTGTTCGCGAATTTGCCAGGAGAACAGACAGACCCTGTTACCTGCGATAATGGTAAACACTTATCTGAGGGGACGTATGGGACTTAAATGTTGTACTTGTGTATATTAGACCTTTAATTAATTGATAATAATAGTTAATCCTAATAGTACAAATGGTTTATTTATATGTTCATAGTACTCGTTTAAAAACATTGCAAATGTTAAATATTGTGTCATTCAACAAAGTAATATTTATTTCATCAAAAATACAAGAAAAACAGTAAAGTTTGATATGTTATTACAATTAGAAATGACTTTTTGTTGTTTTATTCATTTATTTATTTTTTATATAATTATTTAGATGATTAATTAAAGCTGAATTAAAGTGGCATTATTACTTCTTCAGTGTCACACATCTTGCTAATATTCTGACTTGCTGATGTGCATTGAAGTTAAACAGTCGTCACTAACAATTCTTATTTCATATATGCATTTTATTTTATGTATTTATATATTTATTTTATATATTTGAAATATATGCAATACTATAATATGAAATACTATGCATTTGCTTTAAAGTGAAAAAAAAGATTGTATTTAAACAACAACTTGTTGTTCAAACAACATAGCTAAATTAAAGTTTATAGTAGTTTAATAGTTTTGTAGTATATTGTAAATCAATATAATATACTAAATCATGTATTACAGAACGATTAAACTACTATAAACTTTAATATAACTATTAAAATGTACACATTCATATCCTAAGTATTTGAATGATCATAGTTTGTATTATAAAAATTAAGTGCAACTCTTGATTCTTCGCAAAAAAGTTAAGCCTGGTGAACACAAAATACAGTACTTCAGCAAACATAAATAAATAAATAAATAAATAAATAGATGAATAAATGATTGAATGAATGAATGAATAACATTTGACTAGTTCTGTATTGGCTGAGAACAGCAATGAAATGCAAACTTAAATAATTCAGATGTTTTATTATTGTACAATTTTCACTGCATAGACATTCCAAAAAAGTGACACAAATAATGCCGCTTAGGCTTAGATTTCTCTAGTGGCTGGAACAGTTTTATATTAGCAGACAGGATTATTTTGTGTTGCCTAATTTAAAACAATAATTATTTTACTAGATTGACCCCCTTGAACGAAATGCAGTAGTAATGCAATTTGTATCCTGATAATTTGCCACACTCTTTAAAGGTATGACTCCAGTCTGTTTCTCTAAATGAGTAATTATTTTCTAAACAAATGTCCTTTAGTCAAGAAAAATAATCATAATAGAACCTTGTCTGAGTTAATTGATCACGCTGAAAACTCAGATTTGGATCTTCTTATAGTGCATGGAGCAGATTGATATATTTGTCATGATTTTTCTTCATACTTTTTTTTTTTTTTTTTTTGGCATAAGATCTTTTTACCAGCTGGGATATGATTTTTATTCATTTCATTAAAGACCTAATTTATTTATTTTCTTGTCTTTAACATATCGAACATGTTCCTTTAATCCCACTTCAATCCTTCATTAATATAGTCAGTGTTCTGTACTAAAAAGCCACAAATAATGTGCTATTGAGAAAGTCATATATACAGTTTTCAAAATTATTAACCCTCTTGTGAATTGTTTTTCTTCTTAAAATATTTTCCAAACAATGATTAACAGAGCAACACCTTTTTACAGTATTTTTTTATAATATATTTTTTTCTTCTGGAGAAAGATTTTTTTTTTTCAGTTTCATAAAAATCAGTTTTTTTTTTTTTTTATAAAACATTTTAAGGTAAATAATATCAGCCCACTTAAATATAATTTTTTTTCTGATTGTCTATAGAACAAACCACTGTTTTACAATAACGTGCCCTATCATACACCCGGCGCAATAAGACGCAAGACGTGCTTGGCATGATTTGTTGCTAATTTTCATGTTTTGCACCACATTGTTTAAATAGCAAATCCATTTGCTACTTTGAGGACTCATGGATGTGTCGGTCTATAAAAGAGGTGTGTTAAGGCGCATTGTTGGCACGTTGCTATTTTGAGGAACAGAGATAGACCACACCATTGACCTAGTAAAAGCTGGTCTAAAGTCCAGCGCAGAGTGCTTTAGTTATGCAGCTGCAGGTTCAAATGCTTTATACACACAGGAATACACAAATATATTTACATATAAAAAAAAAAAAGGATTAAAATGGTACAAAAATAATAAAAAAACTACCTTCCTTCATGTCCGGGGGGGCTTTTTTCAGTTCATTCATGACAATTTGCATTTTTATTATAATCTTGGTATTATTATTAGCAGTTTTTTTTAATAAAATAAAAATAAAAAGTGCAAAAAAAAAGTGCCTCCTGGGACGCATTTGGTGCTCTCCAGAAATGTATATAGGGGTACGTTTTCAGAGTGAGCTCTGGGTTGAACATATCTAATAAACTATGATGTACTGTCATCATGGCAAAGATAAAATAAATGAGTTATAAGAAATTAGTTATTAAAACTATTAGGTTTAAAATGTGTTGGAAAAAAATGGGGTAAAAAATATATTGGTGGGCTGATAATTCAGGACGGCTAATAAATCTAACTTGTTGAGCATTGTGATCAAACTCCCATCATTAACAATAAATATCGTCCAGACACTCCATTAAACAAAATAATAGAGAATCACACCCCAAATGGATAATGCTTTGATATGTAGTTCCCATAAGCTCAATATTCAGCAGCTATTTTGTCTGTCATTACCATCACAAAGCAGTTTGTCATTACCAGTCAGCCGCTGTCATCATGGCAGCCCATAAATCCTGCTTGTGAATCACTTGCTGAATCATTCGATGAATCATTTTTTGATGCGTGATGTGCCAGTCTCTGTCTGCCTTTAAATGACACTGTCACTTAGGGCTCATCACCCAAGTTCATGCTACTGGGCGCGTTTTTTTTTTTTTTTTTTTGTCATGTCGCCTGACAATTAACAGCCTCTCCTATTAAAGAGCCTCTATGGTAATGTGTTATTGAGTCCGGCAGTGGCTAAAGAGGGGTCTCTGGGTGTATAATGTGGTTAATGCCTAATTGGCCCTCTGCTGAGATAATGTGGAGGGATGACAATGAAGGGTCAGGCCTGACTGAGGCTTACGCTGCCTAGAGGAGGGGAAAAAGGGAGAGATTGGACCAGTGAGCTTACCATCAGCTGGAGCTTTCACTGGACGAATTATCCTGTTTTGTATCTACCTTTTTTTCCAATGCCCAATGAGGCTTTTATGGGAGTAACTTCTGTTAGACTGTAAACAATCAGTAAAGAGTTACAAAAAAAGAAAATGGGTTTAAATGTTTCCATCTAGCTTTTTTGGTGTAGTTTAAGATATTACATAAAAAATACCTGAATGTAAATGTGAGTACTAAAAAATGATAAATCTATCCGATCAATTTGTTTTTTTCTGATAAACTTACAGCGCATCTGGAAAGTGTTCAAAGTGCTTCACTTTTTTTCCACATTTTTTATGTCACAGACATATTCCAAAATGGATTAAATTCATTTATTTCCTTAAAAGTCTACACACAATACTCCATAATGACAATTTAAAAAAAAGATTTATTTAAATTTATTAAAAATAAAAACAGAAAAACAGCCTTTTCCGTGAAGCTCTAAATTGAGCTCAAAGCACTGATCATTCTTCAGATGTTTCAGCAGCATAATTAGAGTTCACCGGTGGTAAATTCAGGTGATTGATTTGAAAAGCCATACACCTGTCTATATAATGTCCCAGGGTTGACAGTGCATGTCAAAGCACAAACCAAGCATGAAGACAAAGGAATTGTCTGTAGACATATGGATTTTGCCAAAAAGGAATCTGAAGGACTCTCAGACCATAGGAAACAAAATTCTCTGGGCTGATGAGACTAAAATTGATCTCTTGGGAGTGAATGCCAGGCGTTACATTTGGAGAAAACCAGGCACCGCTAATCACTAGGCTAATACCATCCCTACATTGAAGCATGGTGGTGGCAGCATCATGCTGTGGGGATGTTTTTCAGCAGCAGGAACTGGAAGACTAGTCAGGAGAGAGGGAAAGATGGATGCAGCAATGTACAGAGACATCCTGAATGAAAACCTGCTTCAGAGTGCTATTGACGTCAGACTGGGGCAGCGGTTCATCTTCCAGCAGGACAGTGACCCAAAGCACACCACCAAAATATCAATGCAGTGACTTCACAACAACTCAGTGAATGTCCTTGAGTGGCCCAGCCAGAGCCCAGACCTAAATCCTATTGAACATCTCTGGATAGATCTGAAAATGGCTGTACACCGTCGCTTCCCATCCAACCTGATAGAGCTTGAGAGGTACTGCAAAGAGGAATGGGCAAACATTCTCAAAGACAGGTGTGCCAAAATTCCCAGAGACAGGTGTGCCAAGCCTGTGGCATCATATTTAAAAAGACTTGAGGCTGTAATTGCTGCCAAAGGTGCATCAGCAAAGTATTGAGCAAAGGCTGTGAATACTTATGCACATGTGATTTTTAATACATTTGGAACAATTTCAAAAAATCTTTTTTCACATTGTCATTATAGAGTATTGTGTGCAGAATTTTGAGGAAAATAAATGAATTTAATCTATTTTGGAATAAGGCTGTAACATAAAAAATGTGCAAAAAGTGAAGCGATATGAATACTTTCCGATATGAATACTGATTTTTACAGATACACTGTAAATGTTCATAAACTATGACTGAAACATGTTTACCAAATAAATACCTGTAATAGCATTAAAAAAATAGCTTGAAAAAAAATGTATTGATTTTTGCTTTAACATTCATTCATTCATTCATTCATTCATTCATTCATTCGTTCGTTCATTCATTTTCTTTTTGGCTTAGTCCCTTTATGAACCTGAGGTCGCAACAGCAAAATGAACCGCCAACTTATCCAGCATATGTTTTACGCAGCGGATGCCCTTCCAGCTGCAACTTTTGCTTTAACAGATGATGTGAATGGATAACTACACTGTTAACGATTTTTGTAAATCAAACAGTTTTTAACTGTAAAATGTAAAAAATGCAAAAAATGCAACTTTGAATGGACACTTGCAGTATATTTTTTAAAAGGTAAACTACCATATTCCATGTATTTATACTGTGTTAATACACATTTCTTATCCATTTCTAATATACTCTAGATCTTACATTAATTTCTAAAAGTGAAGTGTCATGGTGAAGTCAATTTAAAGTTATTCACCATACAGTATATGTATTTAGGAAACTTACTGTTAACCAGGTTACAGGTTTTTGAAAAAAAAAGGTATGATACAGAATGGAATAGATGGGAGAGCGGAGTGTGTTGTGCAATGTTTAATAATGGCTGCAAACCTGAAGGCTGCTGGTGAGATTCCCACTTCCCATTGAGTCACGGGTCATCGCCATTATGCCCTAGGTTAGTGCACTTAACCTCGTTTTGCTCCAGGGGGATTTTTTGGTTCATGGTTCATGGAAGTTCTATGAAGAATTGTGCACAATGTTCAAATTCCACTGGCCCTGAAAAAATGAAGTTATATATGCTCTGGATTTATTATGAAAGCAGGTTAAATTAGGGTTTCTTTTTTGTTACATTTTAATGAACTGGTATAATATTAATAAAAAAATACCAACAACAACATTATTATCATGATTATGATTATTATTGTTGTTAGTATTATTATTATTATTATTATTATTATTATTATTATTAGTAGTAGTAGTAGTTGTTGTACTAGTAGTAGTAGAAGTAGTAGTAGTAGTATTGTCATATCCCAGGCTTGTTCCTGCTGCTCCAATCTCCATCCTCCCTCACCATCTCGTTCCTGCAGCTCCAATCATCACTTTCCCTCTCCAGCCACCTCTCACCACACCCAAGCACAATCACCTGATTACTAATTACACACACCTACAACGTCAATCACCGCATCTGTAAAGACCTTTTTCAGTCGATCTTCAGCTGGAATCGAAGTCAGATGGTTCACCTCACCTTCTCCCTTGCTGGCCTTCTTCCGTGGATGTTTCTCCATAACCTGTGGATGCACATGCTGTGATTAAGGGAAATGACTATAATACTCTGGTGGTTAATGAAAATCCTTTTTTACCTTATAAACTGTTTACAAGACTGCTCTCATTCCACGTATATCACTTACCTGCATTTCCTGTTGAACTATCCACATTGTTTTGAATAAATTGACGAAAAGAGATAACCATCGTTGTCTTCATTATGTGACCATGACAAGTAGTAGTAGTAGTAGCAGTTGTCGTAGTTGTAGTGGTACACTACAATTTAATTGATAAAACTCTAAATTAAATTATAAATATCAGAATCAGAAAGAGCTTTATTGCCAGGAATGTTCACACATACGCGGAATTTGTTTTTGTGACAGAGCTTCTACAGTGCAACAGGATAACAGAGACAGGACAAAAAACAGATAATAAATATATATGTTTTTAAAAAATAGAAGTAAGTGGTGAGTGCAAATATACAGATTGACATACGTATGTACATGTTTATTACTATATACAACGTTATATGTGCAGCTGTTATGTGCAAATTGGCATGTAAAGTGTGTGGTTAAATAAGTGTATATGTGTATAAAAGTGTATGGCAAGTAGTGATGTTGGTTCCACAATTATTATCATCAAGTGTTCATGAGATGGATTGCCTGAGGGAAGAAACAGTTTCTGTGTCGGGCTGTTCTAGTGCGCAGTGCTCTGTAGCGTCGACCAGAAGGTAAAAATTCAAAGAGGCAGTGTGCTGGGTGTGAGGGGTCCAGAGTGATTTTGGCAGCCCTTCTGCTCGCTCTGGATAAGTACAGTTCTTGGGGAGTAGGAAGGGTTGTACCAGTGATTCGCTCAGCAGTCCGAACTATTCAACATAGTCTTTGATGTGACAGTTATTGATGTGCAGATGACTGATTCAATGATGGAGGTATAGAACTGTTTCAGCAGCTCCTTTGGGAGGTTAAACTTCCTCAGCTGACGAAGAAAGTACGGCCCCTGTTGAGCTTATTTGACAATGAAGTCAATGTGAGTGTGTGTATATATATATATATATATATATATATATATATATATATATATATATATATATATATATATATATATATATATATATACTAATATCTAACTCTACACTCAGTTCATATATTACATAAAGTAATTGTGTAAACATTTGACATTTTACCTAAGAAATTCAAGTTATTTTTGACATTTAATATTACATTTAAAAATTTATTAGATTTACCACACCATGTTTTTTTTTTTCCAAAGTAGTAGCAGTGGTAGAAGAGGTAGAAGTAGTAGTAGTATATATTAATAATAATACAAATTATTATAATAAGTATTAATTAACAAAACAATAGTCATATTATTATTATTAATATTATTATTGTTGTTTGAATGGAAATGAAATTTATAGGTGTGTATGTATTCTAATCAGGCAGAGATAGAGGAAAGTTTGTGTCATAGAAAAGTCAAATATTTGTAGTGCTGACTAGACTGATGTAGTAAAACTATACTTTATTTCACAGAGCACTGGAGGAAAGCTGTTCCTTTAGTAATCTCCAATCATTGCTGTGCATTCACTAAGAAACTGATAAACCTCAAGCAGTTAGTAGAAACACAGCTGTCCTGTGAAACCTGTCAGCCCAGTCCCAGTGAAAATGTGATCTGTAACCACACACTCAAATCAACCTCACTACACATGTCACACACACACACACCGTTCAGCGGAGCATGAGTGAAGTCCATCGACACGGACTTGACTTCTCAAGTGCTTTAAAACACTCTCCTGTGTGAATGTGTGTGTTTGTGCTAGAGAATGATCCCTGGAGAATGTGCAGTGCTGTATGTGCTCAAACAAGCACCTCCCCGTTTTCCAAATGGGAAAATCAATAAACTTCATCTTTACAGTCTCAGATATTTGCCTGTTGGGAGACGGTGTCACGTAGAGCCGTTCGAGAGTTCCCATTGGGACTGCACGTATGTGTTTGTGTCTGTCACAATCATCATATTTCTTAAGTGGATAAGCCAGAGTCTAGTTCTCCAGCATTGATTGTATTAAAGTGAGCAGAAATAGAGTGATGGACGCATGTGTTTGGCCCATCCATTATTTTCCAATCCAGCAGTAAACACAGCAGGCTTTATTAAGGTAATGCATATGATAAGATGCAGGGCCATGCGGAGGGAGGGTTCTGGGTATTGGCGGCGTCAGTGATAGATTGACGGAGGCTGGAAAGAGTTCTTCGTAGGAAGACTGCAGACACGTTTTTGGACATACATTCCAGACCATGCGATCCAGGCAGGGATGAACCATATATGGTTAATGAATGATGGATTAGTAATAGTTTTGTGTTGTTAAACGAATTCTGTCATGACAACTCTCGGAGAGGTTTAGTATGGTAATGAATATGTACATGGCAATGTTGATGTGCTTGGGCTTGGTGGCATGAATCTGCTACGCTGCTGCTGCTGCTTTGATTGTTAAGTATCGAGACTTGCTACTGCCAGCATATTTAAAGACGTGCCGTCTAAGAAAATAACACACTGCTGCTGCAAACATAATATTTATGTAACCCACGTAGCTGATCTAAACACAGGTAGAGCTGGGGTGGAGGAGGGTCTCCAAAAATGTACTGCATTATTTAAAATGCTGAGGAGCAGGCCTAGACTTTCATGACTGAACTTGCATCTATCGCTAGAATGTTAACATGATTTACACGTACAATATGTATTAACAATATACAAACTACAAATATGTAGTTCAATTTATTCTATTGATATTCATTGTGATAAATGTAACTAACCATAACCTATTTCACTGAAGGTTATAATGAGATATATAGTTTTGTTCTACCCTATTGTGTTTTATTAATGTCTACACCTACCCTAACCCTAAAACTACCCATTATAGTAACCTGTTGTGTTTTATTAATGTCTACACCTACTCTAGCACTAAACCTACCCCTTACAGTAAGCTCACTCACTCACTTTCCTTCAGCTTATTCACTGCTTTATCAGGGGTCACCACAATGCAATGAACCTCCAATTACTCCTCCAATTGCAATTGTTTTACACAGTGAATGCCCTTCCAGCCACAATATGAAAGTTTTACTCTGACCCCATTCAGACAATGCACCACTACTACACATCATGTCGACAATATTGCACGTTGTGAAAACCGCAAGGTGAACATTTTCAATTCATTCATATAAAAGTTGAACTTATCATTGGGGCTAATCTTTTGTATAAATGAACTGAAAACCTTGCGTTTTTGAAGTCACATGCTCCACCACCATGAACATTGAAACAGCGGTTGCCTAGTAACATAAAATATGCAGTTTTTGTAGTAAAAATCCATATTAATGCCCTTTAAAAAAAAAGTGTCTCTCCTTGCTTGGTTTACCAGCAATGTTGTTGCTGTAGCTGGTGTAGTCAGGGAAATTGCTTATACCCATTTATTTATAGTGTGGTCCTGAAAAAAGGGTTATTTGGTTCTTCCCTTTACCCCCACACCTCCAAGCAAAAGAAAATCAGGACACCCCATCACACGAAGACGTGAATAAAACTTTTGGGGTGAGGGGAAAATCTAAAGGGTTGAATTGGGATTGGGCCTAAACATTATTGTTGTACAGCATCAAAATAAAGGAGGCTACATCTATATTCAACATAGGTGCATTGTGAAAAAATACCACTGTATACATTTTTGGAGAGTGCAAATTATGTAGCCAGAGCTACATACAGTATGGCTGCATTTCATCTTTAAAACGAAGGCTACGAGGCAGTATGATACTACCAGCTAGCTAGGGGTATGATTCTCGCTTCAGGTGTAAGTGGTACTGGGTTCAAATCCCAATTTTGTTACATAGCTTAATCACCGCAATATGTACATAAAGATAAGGATGACCGTCTATTAAAAGAGATCTACCGAAGTCCTATTTCCTGCTTCCCATGCACTCACACACAGGCCAAGTTGTCAAAAAGGGGTTAACACGTTTATCAAACATAAATTTTCTATTAAACAAACAAGGCGATAAAGGAACAAAAGGCCAAAACAACAAACAAAACAAAGTACGCTACCTAATATTAAGCATTGCTTACCTAAACCAAAAATAAGGATTTGTAAATAAAACAACAATTCTACCCTCCTTGCCTATCTATTGAACAAGAGAAAAGTCACAAAATAAAAAGATCCTTCCCTTATATCAAGCAGTAGACAGAGTATTTCACCAGATGACGTTAAAAAGATTCTAGGCAGAAAATAAACACTCAGCCACAGCTAATTCAAAATACCGTCATATTACTGTTCCACAGCTAATTCAAAATACCGTCATATTACTGTTTTTAACAGAGTATCTCATCAGATGACTTTGAAAAGGATTTCAGACAGAAAGATTTCCCTACCACACAGAAAACTTACTGTAAGGGGAAACGGGAGAAAACTCTTCGAACAGCACCAACAGCGTGCTTTAAAAATTAGCGCCGCCCCTCTCACAGCTGCACCTGATCTCTGCTCATGTGGAGAGAGAAAGAGATAGATAAGGGAGGATACAACACACAGGCACAATACACACCAGCATTGTCAAAATAAAAAGTTGCTCAATATGTAACAGAAATGCTATCGGTTGGTTTGGGGAAGGGGGTGGGTGGAGGTATCAGTTGGTCAGTCAGTCGGTCAGTCGACAGCGACCTCTGATGAATTTAGGCAAGAACAGCAGGCACGAATGGCATTCACGAGAGAAGATTTGAGAGAGATTTGAGATCTGAAAAAGCATAGGTGGATTCGCTAAAAACAAGAACTGCAAAAAAAAAAAAAACATACTTCTTGGGACATATTTCATGATATCCAGAAATGTATATATGGGGACGTGTCAATAATGAGCCTGGGTTGCCTATATTTATGTGTACATTCTCAGTAGCCGCAGCCGTAACTCTTTTAGCCAAAATTCCACCTACTTGTGACAGAAGTCCCTTTAACTTGGAAGTCTCTCAACCTTCTTCAGGCTTTGATCTAGATTGTGTGTCCTGAAACACGTATGG
This sequence comes from Danio aesculapii, assembly GCF_903798145.1. Lineage (NCBI taxonomy): Eukaryota > Metazoa > Chordata > Actinopteri > Cypriniformes > Danionidae > Danio > Danio aesculapii. The sequence continues at coordinate 18,055,887 of NC_079435.1, read as the reverse complement.
GTCTGCAGGTCTACAGATAGATATTATTGGAAGACTGGAGTAGACAATGTAGTGGGATCATAGATTGGTAGCACTTTACACTGTATCAATCTAGAGTTTTCACCTGCTTCCTTCAGTCTACTTTCTCTCATTAAAAAAGAAGGAAAAAAAATGTTCTTCTGCTGTATGATATTGCACGTTGCTGTCCACTTCATCCCACTTTTGTTGATCTCTCCGTCTCTCCGGGAGCATCACTTCTTCTGTTTGCTAGAAACCTAAGATTTATTAGATTTTAATGTTATTTAATTACACAGCCGAGGACAGAACAAGTTAATTAAATGAGTAAAGTCACAAAGAAAATTAAGTCAAATGCGCCCACACTGCTAGCTTACTGTGATTTTTGATTAATTCCATCCATCCATCCATCCATCCATTCATCTATCCATTCATCTATCCATCCATCCATCCATCCATTCATATTTCTGGCATGTTTTTGTTACATTGATTTTTCAGAGGGAAAAATATACATATAAATTGAAAAAGTGTGGACTGCAAAATAATTTATAAACGATTGGCATGGTTATTTTATTGTGAAAATGTTTTAAATGCCACATATTTCACCCCCTTTTAAAGATTTAAGATATTTCTTTTGTGTCCCCAGTATGGGTCTGTAAAGTTTTAGCTCAAAACACCCGTCAGATTATGTATTTTACCTTTCTGAATATTGGGATTTTCAGCTCTGAGCACACTATAGCTGTTTTCGCTGCATGTGCCTTTAATGCAAATGAGCTAGTTCTTCCCGCCCACAATTCCCACGTGCCTGTCAGAGCTACATAGATTTCTTCATATGGCTTTGATGTGTGTCTCCATCTTTTGCTGCATCAGATAAACAGCACAGTGACAGACATGAAGGAAGCAGATCTCACATAATGTTTGTGAGAAATACTACAGTAAGAACTTTCTCAGTGATTATTTGATGTATTTCTTGTGGAGTTAATTCAAGCATTTCTGCAACGATGAGCCACACACAATGTTGTTATGAAGTTTAGCATGTGCGTTAAACTTTGTGTTTGGAAAAATTATATATATATATATATATATATATATATATATATATATATATATATATATATATATATATATATATATATATATATATATATATATATGTTAGTATTATTTGTGTCTCTTATTATTTTTATTACACAATCGTATTTGTATTGCTTAAGGTGAAATATATTAACCAAACTTCTTCTCGAGTATGATATGCCTTGCGTACTAATGAAGCATTTTTGCAGAAGTAGGTAAAGCTGATAGAAATGCAGCAAAAATTCCTGTGAGCAGAGCAGAGATGGGTTGAAAATGAACACAGAATTTGCAGTTGAGAAGTCTTGTGCTTTTGACGTTTTGCAGAGAATTAGTAGAAAAAGAGGATGTATGTATGGGTGCGGCCAATAGAGGACTGGAAAATAATTGACCTTAAACTCCACCTGCGTAAAAAAGTGTGAATCAGGAAATGAAAGTTGTTACGCACCTTCTGAATGTAATTTTTGCATTGAGGATACCAGAATTCTGTGAATCGAATTATTAATTTGTATCCAGTAAATTACTAAGATTTTTGACATTGAAGCAAAACCTCTCCTGACTTTTTTTATTGAACACGCATGGAATTGATTAGATATTCCAACAGTTGCAAAGTTTTTGCACAGCAAATGTGACAAGATACATGTTAATATCCACTGCTGCATGGAAATCCATTATGTTAATATACAAAATAAATCTGATTTAACATCCACAAACCATGATTTAAGCATCTTCTTTTATAAGTGTATTGACATCAGCTGTGGTGATGCGTTACGTAACAATTACACTGTCTTTACTTTATTACAAACATGCACTGTTTTAAAAACATTTTAAACTTTTAAAACTCATTCTTGATCACATTTGATGATGATTAATGATAACAGAGAGCTGAACAGAGCTTTTAATTCCAGTTGCTTGGCGCTTTCTTGTCTTGTGGGCCACAAAGTGGAAGGGATTTGCTACTATTTTAACGGCAGGAAATTTTTAAAAAGGAGACTTATTGTGTTTATATCCCCCAAATATGACTGTGGACACACCATACCTATACACACAGTTCTGTCCAAACAGCTTCAAAAAGATGATTGTCATCATAGGTGCCCTTTAAAATTAAATTTAAAAAATAGGAAAAAGTAATCAACAAGTTATAAAATATCTATTCTTCCAATAATGTGATCGATTAAATAAATTAAATGAATCTGACAATGAGCAATATAATCTAATAAAACATACTACATTTTTGACCCCTGATTAATAAAGGGACTAAGCCGAAAGGAAAATGAATGAATAAATGAGGATCCAGATTACCTAATCAGTTAATGGTCTAATAGTCTTTCGTTCTGTCTGCGTAAGAATTAAAGGTTTTGTTCTGAAGTGTGCAATGAATGGAGACACTGATATTGAATGGCATCTTAACTCGACTGAAGAGATCTGTCCTCATCTTGAAATGCTTAATCACATGCCAATATTCAGACTCTTGATATGCATGCATAGATACAGAAGCTCATTGTTTTGCAAAATATGCATTCCGTTTGCTTAGCAACAGAACTTTGCTTTAAAGTGAGTCAGACTTTTTGCTGCCAGGAACCTGGAACCTTTGAAACCCCTCGTTTCTCTGTGATAAAGCACCACACGCATGATAGGATAATAAGACACTGCCATTTATGTACATGTTTATGGTACAAGGTGAACAAACAAAGCAAGACTCTAATAAGTTTAATCCTTTTATGCTTACATATGTTGACATTCTTTATGGGCATATGGGTGTTTGGATGGTTTGTTGTGGGAGGCAACATATCTCGAGCAAGCAAGCCACTTTAATTACTGCAAAGCTGACGCCCCCTCCTATTCTGTGGCCAGCAACCCACAAAGCAAACACACGCACACACACAAACATCTTGCCATCTTAACTTGCCACGTACAGTCTTAGCATGTGGCAGTTTTTCTTGTCATCATCTCACCTGTTGTCATGGTTACCATCAGGGCTTTATTGCGAGTTAAATTCAGGCACCAGGCCCAGTGCACTCATTCAGTGCTCAGGTGGTTAAAGCGATAGTTCATCCAAAAATTGACAAATAAATAAATAAATAAATAAATAAATAAAGATATTATTTACCCACACTTTACTTGTTCAAAACTTGTTAGAGTTTCTTCTCTGGAAGATATTTTAAAGAATGCTGAGAGCTGACACTCCATAGTTCCATAGTATTCCATAGTATAGTTAGTATTTATTTATTTATTTATCCTTCCTTCATTCATTCATTTATTTATTTATTTGTTTATTTATTCATTTTGCTATGGAAATCAATGGTTGAAAAAAATATATTATTTACTCACCATTTACTTGTATAAAACCTGTTAGAGTTTCTCTCTGGATGATATTTTGAAGAATGTTGAAAGCTGAAAGTCCATAGTTTCATAGTATTCCATAGTATTTTCCATAGTTCAATAGTATTGGATAGTTTATTTATGTATTTATTTTGGTATGGAAAGCAATGACTGAAAAATATTATAATTACTCACCCTTTTACTTGTTCAAAACCTGTTCAAGTTTCTTCTCTGGAAGATATTTTGAAGAATGCTGAGAGCTGACGCTCCATAGTTCCATAGTATTCCATAGTATTCCATAGTATTTTCCATAGTAATCCATAGTATAGTTTGTTTATTTATTTATTTTGCTACGGAAAAAAAATATAAAATATATTATTTTCACACCCTTTACTTGTTCAAAACCTGTTTAAGTTTCTTCCCTGGAAGATATTTTGAAGAATGCTAATAACTGAAACTCCATAGTTGCATAGTATTCTATAGTATTTTCCATAGTCCCATAGTAATCCATAGTATAATTTGTTTCTATGTTTGTTTATTTATAGTATGTATTTATTTATTTATTTATTTATTCATTTATTCATTTATTTTGCTACGGAAATCAATGGTTAAAAAATAGTATTTACTCACCCTTTACTTGTTCAAAACCTGTTCAAGTTTCTTCACTGGAAGATATTTTGAAGAATGCTGATAGCTGACGCTCCATAGTCCCTTAGTATTCCATAGTATTTTCCATAGTCCCATAATAATCCATTGTATAGTTTATTTATTTATTTATTTTGCTATGGAAATCAATGGTTGAAAAAAATATATTATTTACGCACCCTTTACTTGTTCAAAACCTGTTCAAGTTTCTTCTCTGGAAGATATTTTGAAGAATTCTGATAGCTGACATCTCAGTTCAGTAGTATTCCATAGTATTTTCCATAGTTCCATAATATTATTTATTTATCAATGACTCCATGGAACCAGCATTCTTCTAAACAGTTTTTTTGTTAAATAGAAGAAATAAGCTCATAAATGTTTAAAACCACATAAGGGAGAGTATATAATATAAGTAAATTTCATTTTTATTTATTTCAGTTAAGACTTGATGAATCAAGTGATTATTATCATTATTATTATTATTATTATTATTATTATTATTATTATTATTATTAGTAGTAGTAGTAGTAGTATTAGTAGTTGTAGTAGTATTACATTAGAAGTTATTGCCATGTAACTAGAAATTCCAAGGGTTCAGTCAAAGCAGGGTGAAGCGGCCTTCAGCTACTACGCCCCCCTGCTGCTAGATTCAGCTTCCAGAAATGATCAGATGTGCTCCAACGTTAGGCACATTTGAATCAAGACTTAAAATAATTAAGTCTTCTGTTTAGCTGTGCCTTTACTGAATGAGCACTGTGCTATGTCCGACAGTGCAATCTTGTTATGTTTTTCTTTTCTTTTTAATTCCTTTAAAACCCATTTTAGCACATTTTAATCTGTTTTTATCAGTTCTTAGGGGCCGATCACATCAAATGCACTTTTTACGTTGAGAGGCACTTTTTTTGAATGATTTACAAAAGGCCGCTGCTTATGCGCCCTGCACACTTTGCATTTTAACCGCCTGCTGCGCCTCAAGTTCTTAGTTGAAATAAAACTCTGAGCGGGAAAAGTGTGTTAAGTCACGCGACTGACTTTTTTCATTCTCCAATCAAATAAAAGCAGAGGTGAGGTTTCCATTGAGGTGACAGCATCATTTGTATTGCCAAGACAACTATGGAGACTTTTGAAGAAAGAGGAGAGATTGGTGGTTACTGTTTTGAGTTATCCGGAGTTGTATGACTTAATAACAATATCAACAGCAATGTTCACGCACAGTACGCAGCTAATTCAGGCGTTGTCTAGTGGCATAAAATGTGCACCACACTTCTTTTTTTCTTGTCAGCAAAAAAGTGCTCCTCGTGTTTTTGGAATGAAAAAAAGCGCATTCAGGTGTGAACGGCCCCTTAATAATTTTTTAATTTTTTTATTTTTTATTATTCTTGTCTCTTTTCTTTCTGTTTATGTAATGCACTTTGAATTACCATCGTGTATGAAATATGCTATAGAAATAAACTTGCCTTGCCTTGCCTTCCCCATTTGATTACAATATGAATTTCATTCATCCATTCATTCAGTCATTAATTCATTCATTCATTCGTTCATTCATTTTATTGTTTGTTTATTCATTTACTTATTTCATTGTTCATTTGTTTGTTTATTACAAAAAAGTTTTAATATGCAAATGCAGTATGTAATTAATCAAAGAACTAGATTAATCATACAAATCTGAACTTTGTATGAAGTCTGGTTCAAATTCATTTCTTTTTATTTATTTATTTTTTATTTATTGATTTTACATATTAGAATCAACTGTTTTTTTTTTTTTGTCGGGGGTTTTGTGGTTTATCCCTTTTTTATCTATTATTGTGAATAAAAAAAGGGAGAGACCACAAAACCCCTCTGTAAAAAAATAACCATTTAATTCAAATATGTAAATTAAATACACACAAATATGTTGAAGAATAAAATATTGTAGAAAATCAAAACATCTATGCACGTGTACCTTTCCAGATTACTTCAGAATACATAGTCCATAGTTTAGTGGTATGAATTATGCTGAAGTGTTAAAAATCCAAAATCTAACTAAAAGTGCTCAGGGGTAGCTTAAATAATGTGTTGGTGCTCTTTGAGTAAGGGATTCATCAGAATAAAAGTCAGTCCAAAAGTCAGTCCAAAGTACTCGAAAAATGTGTAAAAAATATTCACAATTTTATTTTATTAAAATAAATTTTCTATATTTTTTCAATTTTTTTCAAATGCCTTTGACTGACTTTTGCAGTAAAAGTCAGTCCAAGGCATTTTAAAAATTCTGAAAAAATCTAGCAATTTTATTTCAATAAAATAAAATTGTGAATATTTTTTCCACATTTTTCGAGTACTTTGGACTGACTTTTGGTGTTAATGCTGAAGTATTGTTTGCTAAAGTGGAAATTTATAGCTCAAGCATTTTGAGTTCAAAATATGTATTTTAACTGAAATCTAGACACAAATTGATAGTGCGACAAAAGAAAAAAACAGAAAAATAAATAAATAAACTTTCTGGAAAGCCAAAAGGCTAAAAATTGCAGAACTGGCAGGTGTATTTACAACAAGTGGATGGTTCACTATGCCCTTGCAACCCCTCCATCAAGCAGGCCAAAACATCATACAGTGCATCCTTTCCTTCAGCTTAGAGATTTGTTTGGCTTGTACTTGCTGCCTGTGTCTTTTCATGTGACGATGGGCACACGCCTGTCAATCAACATTTAAAAGCAACATCGAGTAACTGAACAACAAGCGAGAGGGAGAGATGCTTGTCACGAAACTGCTTTGTGAATGTGCGCTTGAGACAAATGGGATGGGGGGGGGATACAGCGTTTACCATCAGTTCTTTTACACACAGTGGGCGTCTTTCAAGAGACTGTTATAAAATGTGACACGCTTCTCTGATATTAGTCGAGAACTGCGAAAATCCGTCATAGCGGAGACTCTTACAAGTGCATTATGATTATGACGCCTCTCTTCAAATATTAAAAGAGCAAATCTCACATTCAGAGCATTAGTTTTATGAGTGGTGTTTGAGAAAAGCAATATCACAGGACCAAAAAGTGCTGTTGTTGTTTTAATACAGCAGCGTTATGTTATTATTGATGCATTTATTCATTCTGGAAATGGAATCAAAGTTGGATTTTTTTCTCACATCATATTGCATTCTTATTATTTTTTTAGTTCTGCTTTTTGAATCTGAATGTCTAAGATGCTTTTCATAATATTCTATATTCAATATTTCCAAATTCTGCTATGTATAATGACTGGGTCTATTTAACAAACGCATTCAGCGTACAAACGTTTTCTAAGGCTACTTTTAATGTCACAAGCTAGATGCAGGTGGTTATAATAAATACCAAGAGAAGTTTATATTTTGTATGGAAAATTAATTATTACATTTTATAGTATAATAAATAGTTTTATATTTTGTATTGAATGAATGAACCTGGTACCTGATGCGTTTGCCTCCTTAGCACGGTTTGTTTAGCATATGTGAATCCAGCAATCTCGCTTGGATCTGCACCAAAACAATCAGTATGAGGTCGTGTGAATGAGGTGGTTGCTGCTTGATTGAAACGAACCCTGGAGCAGATCGGTTGTAGTGAGAAAGCAATACGATCCAACAAACTAATGAACCGGGCTATATCACAGTGTATTATGGATACGTAATAGCCATCTATATACAGCTATATGAAGATAGAATTATGAGTAGGGCGGGATGTCATTTCTACCTAGTAAATTGAGTTTCATGTCGAATACGAAAGTGAAAGCATGATAAAATATTAACGAGAGCAGTTTATCTGTTAGGAAAATTGACCAAAGTGCAGTCTTGGTTTATCTGTTATTTCCCTCTTTATAAATAAAGCCTATAGGCCAAATGCATAATTCTAGCCAACGGCTATTTATGAGATAGTCTTTACCTCTGATTTATATTTGGTGACTATGTCTGTGGGTGTCACCATTCAATATTAAAGTGCAGCTTTTCGCTTATAATATCTTACTGTTCATTGTCATAAATTAAAATAAGGACGCATGTCAGCGGACCGCACATGACTTGTTTTAGCTAATTTGGTGCGTTTATGGCCCATTTCCACTGAGTGGTACCACTTTCCACTTTCGAAAGGGTACCAAACACGAGAAAGGGTACCAAAAGGCAGAGCTAGATGCGCAGCTGAGCGATATTGGTTTACAGAGATACGTCACGAGCTCACGCAACAAGCCAGAATGAAAACAAAACAAACCGCCATGTTTTAAATATACAGCCGAGAGATTACAGTAGATTTAAATATACACATAATAACGAACCATGGTTGACCCAGGCTCAAACAAACCTTGTCGTCATCTTGATGAACAGCCACAAAGCCAAGAAAAAGAGCAGATTCTACCCTGTGCCCCGTAGTTTTTTACGAGCTAGTCTGAAGCGTGAGCGGTTTCACTTTCTTGCTTGCGCTCGCGTGCACGTCTGTATTTGAAATAACAAACTTCTTGAGCTGATGATAATAATGTGCGCTTGATTATTGACGTGCTTTTGAAACCCGATCCTGTCAGAAACTGACAAACGCGAGAGTGACATGCGAAAAAACAAAGAAGAAGCCGGAAAAAAAGGAGCACAATATTTTTTCAGCAAATGTGAACAAACTGCCATGTTTAACTATTACTATCACCTTTTGGACTATTATGAACTCGGAATGATGGAATTACTCTCTAACATGAGCTTACTGTCATTGATCTGCACTTATAATCAACTTATGTTCATAGAAAAGTTGGTAATAAACAGTTATACAGAAGTATTTATGTGTATAAAGCATTTGTTTTGTGAGAAGTGCTTCTCATATGATATGTGAACGACCTGTACTGTAGACATTTTCTCGAGTAAAACCTTCTGTTGTACACTACGCCCACCAAAAGAGTACCATTGGTACCCTTTTAGCAGTGGAAATGCAAGCCTGAGAAAGGTGACCTGTATCGACCCGTACCGTACTGTACCAGTCAGTGGAAACGATCCATTGGAAACGAGCCATTAGAAACTTTGCCGTGTGGAAGTGGACCACACTGAGAACAAAAAGCAACATTGAAACTATTTAAATCCCTGTTTCGGGACAAAGCAATTGATCTACAGGTGTAAAAGCACCCTAACATGTAATTAACTAATTTTACTCCGTACTTAAATGTAAAAAAAGACTATTTTTTTCTTCTTCTTCTTCAAATTCTTTTTCAAATTCTTCTTCTTCTTCTTCTTCTTCTTCTTCTTCTTCTTCTTCTTCTTCTTCTTCTTTATATTCTTCTTCTTCTTCTTCTTCTTCTTTTTCATATTCTTCTTCATATTCATATTCTTTGTATTCATCGTCTTATTATAATATGGTTGTTAAACATCAAATATGCAGCTTATTTGTAAGATATTTAGAGTTGAGATCCAGGGCATGAGTGGTCATTCAGTGCTCATGAACCTGCCGAGAACAGCTTTACCTCTCTCAGCTGTGAAATTCGCCACTGGCTTTTACATCTGCGGTGGTTAAACAAGAATTACAGTTCATTTCAGGTCAATCTTTTGTCCAAGTCTATTATTTGTAAGAGAGCAAAATGTTTTGGCTAAAGGCAAAGTTAAGTTTTATGTACAGTATTCTGATGTAATGTTACTATTTTTCTATACATTTCAACTTTCTACCTTTCTCTGAATTCTTTAGAAGCTATTAGAATGTTCAATCTGTCCTTCAGACAACCTTATAAGTCACTTTCTTGAAATTTGACCCATGAACAGTGTTTACTAAATCATTATTTCTACTGTAAGACATTGTGCCTTTTCATCAGTGTAAAAATATGGGATTTGCTGGGATTTATGGGATTTAACCGTAACCCTAAACCCAACCCTAACCTCAACCTAACAGTCTTATAATCTAATGAGAATCAGTTGGCATGTAGATGCAATGTAACTCAAATTCAACAACATAAAGTGTGACCGAAATGATGTTTCAACGTTTTTAACCCCATTGTAACTTGAAAATGTTGACAACTTATTTTATTTAATTATGCACATAGTTCCTTTATTTATATTTAAGACAACATATTTGCTTGCTTTTTAAAAGTTTTATCACATTTTAGAGTAAAGCCAACTAAATGCTTTTTACAGTTTGCTTGATGATGGAGTGGATGTTGAGGAACAGCAAGTTGCACATTTGGAACAGCTAAGGAAACAACATCAATGTATTATATATTTGGGGGTGGTTGAACAAGCTTTTTACTGTACTTTTACTGTACGTTTTTGCTTAAGGGGTTCATAATAGCATGGTTAACAAAAGTCACTCTAACAAATGATTAACTAAGACTTTTAGTTTAATATACGACTAATTAGCTGTGTATCAATAGTTTGGTCGTAGTTGGGTTTAGGTATTGGGTAGGATCAGGGGTGTAAATTAAAATATTGCCTAATACATTCTAATAAACAGTATCTTAATAATAGGCAGGTAATAAGCCATTATAAATGTTGAGAATTGTTATTTAAACTAAAGTATTACCGGTTATTCATATCATAATCAGAGCCCAGTGAGTTCTTAATGTTAGCCCAATGAAAAAAATTATCATTTGTATTTGATTTATTTTTATTTCTATCTATCTATCTATCTATCTATCTATCTATCTATCTATCTATCTATCTATCTATCTATCTATCTATCTGTCTGTCTGTCTGTCTGTCTGTCTGTCTGTCTGTCTGTCTGTCTGTCCGTCCGTCCGTCCGTCCGTCCGTCCGTCCGTCCGTCCGTCCGTCCGTCCGTCCGTCCGTCCGTCCGTCCGTCCGTCCGTCCGTCCGTCCGTCCGTCCGTCCGTCCGTCCGTCCGTCCGTCCGTCCGTCCGTCCGTCCGTCCGTCCGTCCGTCCGTCCGTCCGTCCGTCCGTCTAAATGGTGAGAATTCTTACTTAAACTAAAGTGTTACTGGTTAAAGTCATATCATAACTATAATATCATATCATATCAGGGTCCAGTGAGTTCTTAATGTTAGCCTAATGAAAAATTGTATCATTTGTATTTGATTTATTTTTATTTAAATCTATCTATCTATCTATCTATCTATCTATCTATCTATCTATCTATCTATCTATCTATCTATCTATCTATCTATCCATCTATCCATCTATCCATCTATCCATCTATCTATCTATCTATCTATCTATCTATCTATCTATCTATCCATCTATCCATCTATCCATCTATCCATCTATCTATCTATCTATCTATCTATCTATCTATCTATCTATCTATCTATCTATCTATCCCATCCATCCATCCATCTAAATGGTGAGAATTCTTACTTAAACTAAAGTGTTACTGGTTAAAGTCATATCATAACTGTAATATCATATCATTTCAGGGTCCAGTGACTTCTTAATGTTAGGCTAATAAAAAATAAGATCTTAAAAAAATCATTATAATCATAATTTTTTTGACATGAATGTTTGTATTTTGTTAAACCTCTCTACCTTTCTAAACTGTTAAATAAACACAATTTGCAGTGCATATGTTTAAAACATAATGTATTGTTGTTTGTTTGGTGAATTTTTTTTTACTGCCAGCTACATAACCTTACTTTTTTTGTTTTATCCATTCAAAAAGTTGCCGAAGACATCCATATTCATAATAAACGTGGGCCAGCCAGCTCAACGAAAAAATGTAGCTTAAGGTATTTGACAAAGGTCAAAATAAATGAGAAGACGCATTGTGAAAAAATCCATATAATTTACCAGAGTAAAACAGACATTCCTTTCCAGACAGGATTAGATTTCTCACAGGATGCTTGAGTAAGCTGAAAAACACTGCATTGTTTGCTTGGTAATTTTTACAAGACTTGTGTGGGAAGAATACAATCGGATTCATATTGGATGGGATTAAAATCACAAAAGACTTCAGTGAAACACATGTCTACCTGAAAATAAGTTACCAGTTGGTCTGTATTTGATTTACTTTACTGGACTTCATAGATTGCAGATACAGTTTAATTATAAAGAACATCTCTCTTATTCACATTAGTTTAGCCTTCAGGTAATAAGTGCACATTTTTTACTGACATAGGCTGAAATGGTCTGGATGATGCTTAATGCAGTTCCTTTGAAACATTAGAGAGTCACGGCGAACGCCTTTTCTCCTCCTCTTTCAGATGGTGACAAGAAGAGCATTTTAATGAATATTTACGTTCCTCCCGTCTTTTTAGAATTTGTAATTAGACACTCGCCTTTCTCTTCCAGGGAAATCAAAGTCAATTATTAGTCTGCTTTCTGACGGTGCCGTGACTCAGTTCTTTTGAGTCGGTGCCTCAGAGAGAGATAGAAGACTCTTGAAGTTCTTGTCAAAGCCTCAACCTTCAGCTCCACTTAGCAAAACTGTTTCATTTTGATGGAGATGTGAATTTTCCAGACAGTTTGAGCTGAGCTGTAGCTCTCATGTGGGAAATGTGAGTTCGAATCTGGCGTCTACATCAGGTTTCTTTTCATCAAAATGGAATGTCTGGTCATGCCAAGGCAACAAAATGTTACATATACTTTGCTAAATTAATAGATAAATAAAATAAATAAATAATCATGTTTAAATTATGATATATTAAATATTTTAGAGTGTAATTCATCCTGTTTATTTATTTATTTATTTATTTATTTATTTATTTATTTATTTATTTATGTGTTTGTTTGTTTGTTTGTTTGTTTGTTTGTTTGTTTGTTTGTTTGTTTGTTTACGTATGTAGGCATGTATGTATGTATGTATGTATGTATGTATGTATGTACAGTATGCATGCATGTCACAGACAGCAAGATTTCTACGTGACCATCTTTCTGCCATCATCACATCCTAACAACCAGAGTGCTGAATTCTCTCTCTCTCTCTCTCTCTCTCTCTCTCTCTCTCTCTCTCTCTCTCTCTCTCTCTCTCTCTCTCTCTCTCTCTCTCTCTCTCTCTCTCTCTCTCTCTCTCTCTGCTGTTTGTGCTCAGTTCAGATGGCAGCATGTGATGAGCTGTGCATTTTCAAGCCAATCACTTATTAGCTGTTGTTAAGAGTCCAGCAAGTGTATATCCCGGGGGCCGCTGGTCTTTCTGAGGCTGCGAGCCTCTCCTCCAGCTGCTGCATTGGCACACACTCGGGCATCTCCATGGAGACATGCTTTGGATCCTGTGTGGGCACTGAGTGTCTCCAGCTCAGTCTAGTGCTCTGGCCTGCAGTGCCTGGTCTCTTCTACACAACCACTGTCTGCAGTCAGTCAGCATACCCGCAGAGTAACTGCATGATTGACTATTTATTCGACTATGAAACTGCAATTTGACTAAGACACTCCAACACTATATTGTAGTTTAGATTACTAGTTTCAGACATGTTTATAATATTTTTGTAGACAACATAATAATAATGTTTTATCTTCAGAAGAGTCAATATATTGCTATTTAGTAGAATAATGCTGTTATTTTATTTTATTTTATTTTATTTATTTATTTATTTATTTATTTATTTATTTTATTTTATTTTATTTTATTTTATTTTATTTTATTTTATTTTATTTTATTTTATTTATTTTATTTTATTTTATTTTATTTTATTTTATTTTATTTTATTTTATTTTATTTTATTTCATCAAGTGAAACCATTTATTTCCCAGTATTGGATTGCATCTGGAATGGAATCTGCTTCATAAACATATGCCTGAATAGTTAGCAGTCCATTCCACTGTGCCAACCCCTGAAAATAAAAGACTAAGTTGAAGAAAAATAAATGAATGAATCAATGAAATAAAACCATTTCTTAGTATGATCATTGTCACCCCCCCCCCCCCCAAACAGAATCAAAACAAAACACAAAATAAAAAAATACCCTCAACAAACAAAAAAAAAAAAATATTCAAAACAAAACAAAAATATTAACCAAAACAAAATACAAAAAAAAATGATACAATATAAAACAAAACAAAATGAAAAAAATTGAAACAAAATGAAAAAAATATATATAATAATTACCCGAAACAAGACAATCCAATCATTTCTTTTCCAGTAGTGGGTTACGGCTAGAATGGCATCTACTTCGTAAAACATATGCTTTAATAGTTGGCGGTCCATTCCACTGTGGCGCCCCCTGAAAAATAAGAAACTAAACTGAAAGAAAATGAATGGATGAATTAATGAAATTATTGAAATGAAACCATTTCTTACTATGATCGTTGTCATTTTCCAAAACAAACAGAAAAATGAAACAAAAAAAAGAACAAAAACAAAGCAAAACACATAATGAAAAAATGAAAAAAAAAAATTTTCCAAAACAAAACCAAATGATGTGATATGAAACAAAACAAAGCAAAATTAAATTAAATGAAATTAAATAAAACGATCGACAAACAAAAAACCAAACACAAAATGAAAAAAATGAACCTAAACAAAACACAAAACAAAAAATGGAATAAATTAACCAGAACAAAGCACAAAAAATATATAAAATAACCAAAACAAAAAACAAAACCAACTGATACGATATAAAACAAAACGAAATGAAGCAAAACAAAACAACAAAAAAAGAACCGAAACAAAATACAAAACCAAATGATATGATCTGAAACAAAACAAAAAGAAGAAAAGAAAAGAAAAGAAATGAAATGAAATGAAACAAAATGATCGACAAACAAAACAAAACAAAACGAAACAAAACAAAACAAAACAAATGGGATATCAAAGGCAGCAATCAGAGAAAGATCAATCAGAAGAAGGTAACTTCATGGATAATGCCATAAGAAATGTAGCAGAATTTGCATTGGGAAATGCCTTGCTACCTTCCAGATTTGGAATACTACTTGCAAAGATTTGAAGAACTGTTATCTAACTTATATAGAATAAAACTAATAATTACATTTTGCTCATCCATTGTTAAAGTTATCAAACATCTGTTTATATTTCTACCTATGTCTCTATCTTTAGCTGCCTATCTATATCTGTGGCAATCATTACTGTTGTGTAAAGTGTTTATACAATCGCTTAAATACCATAAATGCAAAAACTTATCCAGACTGGTTCAGATGAGGTGAAGAAAAAGTTCAGTGCTTATAAGAAGATCATTAACATTTCATGTTGCCTTTGATGTTCCGTGCTAGAAATTACAGGATTAATTGAACACAAATTAATTATTTAAACAGTTTCCAGGCATTTTTAAAGGTAAGAATAAAAAACAAACAAAACTCCTTCGAACAATCTTGCCATTTCTTCTTCTATAATGGTCTTCTCAGAATGTCGAGTGCACATCCTTTTGAGCGTAATGGATGAAACATGCTTCTAATGTCTAATTCCTATTTTCAGAGTCTCCCTGGGACAACTAGACTGTAATATTCAGCTCTTTAGAAACTTTTACTCTCATATAGATGAAAAATGAAAGACGTATATACTGAAAGTACTTTTTTTGCCAATTTATTTGAGGCACAAGGACTTGCATCCATTCAGAGTTGCCTTGAGCAATGAATGATCATTTTCATAGTTTTGTGCAGAACAAGAATCGTGAAACCTGTGTTACAACCAAAAAATTGTGCAGTGTCAAAAGTGTCTTCTTTGTGCAATCGTAGAGGGCTTAGATGATGATTCGCTTCTTTTCTTCCTAGAAGTCTTTGTTGTCCTTTCTTTGAACATCTACAAACATCTCATCTTGCAGATCCCAGATGCTAATTTTGCTTTCAGCAGAATAGTACTTTTGTGAAACATGCTTGAATTGTACTCAGATCATAAAACACTGAAATCACTGAAACCAGAAAAAAAATATGTTGCCATCAAAAATATATTCCTTTTAAAACAAGATAAGTGATCCAGATAGAGATCCAGGGAGATGTTAGTTTAAAGTCTATGTGAAATCAAAATGTGCAATGTTTATTTTGCTAGTGCACATTGTTATATTCAAAACAGGTCCATTGTGTCCATTGTGAAAATGTACCCATGTATACATTTCTGGAGAGCATGAATTATGTAGCCAGAACTTCGTATGGCTGCATTGTGTCTTTAAAATGAAAGCTATGGGATTTTTACAGCCGATTTCAAGTACCGATTCCTTGTCAGAGGAGCTCCATAGAGTCTCACAGCAACTTGATCACTCAGTGAGAGAGAGGTGGATTTCACGATATCTTTACTGCTCTATTCATTTAACCTCAGAAATGTAATGCTTAGAACATCGCCACATGTGCCTCTCGCGATCTGTTGTCTTGCTCATTCGTTCTCGTAGCCATGATTTACGAGTGTTTAACATATTTTTGGGGATCATGGAGCCCGTATGAATGTGCAGGAGGTTCGCGAAGCGTGCGGGAGAGGTCATACGGTTGAATGAGGCACTAGGTAGGGCCGATCGCTCCGCTCAAAACACTGGATATTAATTGGCTGCACTTGCAACATAGACCATCACTCACGCGAGTCGTGCCAATAGACTGTATAAACAGGTCGCACCGCATCTCTTTATATTTTAGCTGTTGTGACGTGATCACATCAATCGTGTTGTGGCTGCTGTAGGCTATGTATAATATACGGTAGCACACTTGCGTTTTTCTCTGCTTGTAAACTTATAAACAAACACTTGTGATCGGTTCATGAGATCGGCCAGATTGGAGAGTAACGAGGGAGTTATGAAATGTGATTATCGGCCGATACCGATCTTTGGCCAATCGATCAGTGCATTCCTATTATGGGGTGGTATGATGCTGCTGACGGCTTCTGTTTCTTTTTGTGCTACCAGCTGACCGCTTCTTTTTCTGGACTGCTTTTGTAAAGATTGGGTTTAGGGAAGGGGGTTATTGGGGGCATTGGTCAGTCAGTCAGTCAACAGTGGCCTCTGGTGGATTTACGTGAGAACAGCTGGAATGGCGAATGGCATTCTCGAGAGAAATTTGAGATCTAAAAAAGCATACATAGCAGCTTCTGGTGGATTCGTGAAAACAAAAACTGCGAAAAAACATAACTCCTGGGATGTATTTTGCAATCTCCAGAAATTTATATAGGAGTACGTGTAAATAATGAGCCTGGGTTAGTTAATTTTTAGGTGAACAATCAATCCACTGAAGCTAATGCACTAAAAAAATAATCTTCAATCAAAGTCTGATTATGTACTTTGGAGTGGCGGTATTTCTCTAATGATGTCAATTTGACAGTTTCAGCCACAATATTCCTAACCACACCATTAGGGGTCAGTCGCACAGAAGCCGCGTTTACGTTCCAAAAACGCGAGGCGCACCACACTGCCTTTTTTGTTGACAAGAAAAAAAGAAGTTTGGTGTGCTTTTTTATGTCTCTAGGCAACGACCGAATCAGCTGGGTATTTTGCGAGAATGTTGCTGTTATAATTTTAATATTTAATAGTTTTGTGAAATTCAAGATTTGCAAGTCATACAACTCAAAACAGCAACCACAAGTCTCCTCCATCTTCAAAATTCTCTGTAGTCATCTTGACAACACAAACACTGCCGTCACCTTAACGTAAACCCCGCCTCTGCTTTCATTTGATTGAGTAATGTAACAGTGACTGATGTAACACACTTTTTACACTCAGAGCTGACTTTTTTCAACTGTGAGCGCATAGTGCACAAACGATTAAACGATCAAACGATACAGCAGACGATTAAAATCTGAGGCGCGCAGGGCGCATAAGCAGCGTGCAAAACACTTACGCCCATTAGTAAATCACTCAAAAAAATACACCTCTCAACTCAAAAACGTATTCGGTGTGATCGGCCTCTTAGTTTGCTGCGCAAGGGAATGATGCACAAAAAGAAAGCCCCACCCTCTAATCAATATTTTATTTCAGTTGGAAGTACATCAACAAATTGAGTTGTCTCAACAACTTCCGGTTTACACAGATTTCAATACTGTTTTCAGGAGATTTTTGATTGTTTTCAATTGAGATTTTGGCAGTCAAAATAATAGTATCATTTAAAGAGGCTGTTTATGCAGCAATCATTAGCCACAACATTCCTAACCACATTTCTAACCCCTTTTACCATCAAATTACTTCAAGGGAATGACGCACAAAAAGAAAACCCCACCCCCTACTCAATATTCCATTTCAGTTGGAAGTACATCAACAAATTGATTTGTCTCAACAACTTCAAGTTAACAGATTTTATTGTTGTTTTGAGGAGAGTTTCAGTTGCTTTCGATTGGGATTCTGGAATTCAGAATAATTGTATCATTTAAAGAGGCTGTTTATGCAGCAATCGCTCAGCCACAACATTTTTAACAATGCCCGTTTTGCCATTTATTTGCTACAAGGGAATTATGCGCAAAAAAGCCCCACCCCCTACTTAATATTTATTTTTGGTTAGAAGTAACTCAACAAATTGAGTTGTCTCAACAACTTCTGGTTCAGAAGTGGTCCAGATTTCATTGTTGTTTTCAGGAGATTTTTGTTTGTTTTCAATTGAAATTCTGGCAGTTAAAGAGGCTTTTTATGTAGCAATTATTAGCCACAACATTCCTAACCACACCCCTTTTACCATCAAATTACTTAAAGGGAATGATGCACAAAAAGAAAACCTCACCCCCTACTCAACATTCCATTTCAGTTTGAAGTATATCAACAAAATGAGTTGTCTCAACAACTTCCGGTTCACACAGATTTTAATGTTGTTTTTAGGAGATTTTCAATTGCTTTCAATTGAGATTCTGCCAGTCATTTATTCATTCATTCATTTGCATTTCGACTTAGTCCCTTTATTAATCAGGGGTCGACACAGTGGGGTGATCCACCAACTTATCCAGCACATGTTTCACACAGCAGATGCCCTTCCAGCCGCAACCCATCACTGGGAAACTTCCATACACGCTCATTCACTCACATACACTACAGACAATGTAGCTTACCCAATTGACTTGTATCATTTGTCTTTGGACTTGTGGGAGAAACCGGAGCACCCGGAAGAAACCCCTCGTGAACATGGGGAGAACATGCAAACTCCGCATAGAAATGCCAACTGACCCAGTCGAGGCTCGAACCAGCGACCTTCTTGCCACAATATTCTTAACCACTCCCCTTTTACCATTCTTTACATGGGAATGATGAGCAAAAAGAAAGCCCCGCCCCCTACTCAATGTTCCATTTCAGTTGGAAGTACATCAACAAATTCAGTTGACTTCCGGGTTCACACAGATTTGAATGTTGTTTTCAGGAGATTCTGGCAGTCAGAATAATCGTATCATTTAAAGAGGCCGTTTAAGCAGCAATCATCCTTCCACCTGTGTGTGTGTATTTGGAGCTGAGTGTTGTTCTCCATTACAGTCTGCAAGCCAGTCCTGTCTGCCGTCTTAGTGGGTGTCATCTATCACTAAAGCAAGTGTGATTTACCCCGTTGTGCTGACACAGGTTCATGAAACACGAGCATGAACCCACCACAGCTGCAGTGTAATGGCACTCTCGCCTCCTTCTGCCAGCAAGAGATGCTAGTAAAATAACAGTAAATACATTGTTTGTTTTGTGTATCTCTGTCTGTAAGTGTAGCTTTTCTGTTTTTTCTTGTCTTTTTTTTTTTTTTTGAACGCCATTGCAAGACCAAATACAGTGCCTTTAAAAGCTCCTATACCTGCAAATCCCAAGATTTATTTCTTGATTAAATAGTGCTGATTAATTAGCAAAATGCACTGTGGTTTGACATCAGGTTTTATGAGCGTATTTGACATTTGTTTCACCAGTTTTTTTCAATGGAATTGGAATATCTTGAATGGCTTTGAATCATCAGCTCAGTAATTTGATGGAAAATATAACACAAACCGGAAATTGGGGAAAATTTATGTTTTAAAATAATTAGTTTGTTTTCTTCATTTATTGTGGACAAAGTGATATTTTTTTTCAACACACTCATTTTGAAAACGTACCCCTGTATACATTTCTGGAGAGCACGAATTATGTAGCCAGAGCTATGTATGGCAGCATTTTGTCTTTAAAACGAACGCCATTGGACGGTATGACACTGGTGATGGCTTATGTACTGCAACAGCAGCCTCTGGTGGATTCACGCAAGAACAGCAGGTGCGAATGACACTCGCAAGAGAAATCTGAGATCTGAAAAAGCGTACACTGCAGCCTTTGGTGGATTCGTAAAAACAAAAACTAAAAAAAGTACCTCCTGGGACGTATTTTGCGATCTCTTGAGATGTATATGAGGCTACTTATCAATAATGGGCCTGGGTTGATTTTTTTTTTTTCAGTACAGTTGAAATGCATTGGAATAAATTGATAATGATTTTAAATAATTTGGTAACTTTTAAGGTTGTGTTAGTTACTGGAACAAACAATGAACAATAAATTACAGTAGTTATTACAGTAATTGTATTACAATTGCAATACAGTATTTATTACACTGTTAATATTTATTAAATACAGTATATATTACAATAAATTATAGTATTTATTTATTGGGCATCCTGGTGGCTCAGTGGGTAGCACGATCACCTCACAGCAAAAAGGTCACTGGTTCGAGCCTCAGCTGGATTGGTTGGCATTTCTGTGCGGAGTTTGCATGTTCTCCCCGTGTTCGCGTGGGTTTCCTCCGGGTGCCCAGATTTCCCCCACAAGTCCAAAGACATGTGGTTTAGGTGAATTGGCTAGGCTAAATTGACCATAGTGTATGTGTGTGAATGGGTGTGTATGTCCCAGTGATG
The DNA here is from genome assembly GCF_903798145.1 of Danio aesculapii. Lineage (NCBI taxonomy): Eukaryota > Metazoa > Chordata > Actinopteri > Cypriniformes > Danionidae > Danio > Danio aesculapii. The sequence continues at coordinate 18,035,253 of NC_079435.1, read as the reverse complement.
AGTTGCAGCTGGAAGGTCATCCACTGCATGAAACATGTGCTGGATATGTTGGCTGTTCATTCTGCTGTGGCGGCCCCAGATTAATAAAGGGACCAAGCCGAAAAGAAAATGAATGAATTATAGTATTTATTCATGTTCATTATGTTAGTAATAAAAATAAAGTTGTTCAGTGCCAATTCATGTGCGATAACTATGTTAACAAGCATGAATCTGGCTTTTAATAATGCATTAGTAAATGTAACTATGTTACATAAATGCTGTTTTTCATACTTATTTCATGTTAGTAAATACATTAAATAGCATTATCTAATGAAACCTTATTGTAAAATGTGACCGATAAGTTTGTTAATGATTTAAAGAAGTATTGATTCATTTATAAATCAAAGAACTAACTGTAATAACGTTCATGTAAGTGTGGAAGAAGAAGGCAGGGTCGGCGATTCAGGTAATAAAGTTTTATTTATTATTATCAAGCTCTAGGAGCATTCAATAGTGCGTGCTTCCTCAGCTCTCTCTCTCGTTCTGTGCCTGCCATCTCGCTTTTTAAGCATCTCTCCGGCCCAATCACTGAGGGAAAACAGGTGCTAATAATTTTCTTTGATTGGCCCACTTTTTCAGCAGCCGGTCTCGCAACATGTTCTCCATTGCGGGCAACTTGGACATGCCCTCCCCGCCACACTAACATATACTGACATGTTCGTTCATTCATTAGTTCATTTGTTCGTTCGTTCCTTCGTTCCTTCTTTTGTTCGTTCGTTCGTTCGTTTGTTAATTTGTTCGTTCGTTCGTTAGTTTGTTCATTCATTTTTGAATTTGTTTATTGGTTCATTCATTCGTTCGTTCTTTTGTCCTTTTGATCGTTAATTTGTTCATTCCTTCATTCATAAACAAAATCTGTCACTGGGGCATTGCATTGTCAAAAGGTACATTTTTGTGTTTCTAACAGGTCCTTAAAGGTACATATTAATACCCAAAAAGTACACATGTGTGTACCTTATACACTGAAAAAAGTGTTGCATACAAAACTGTTGCAAACAATTTATTTGTGTTGAATTTAAACAAACAAATTAAACAATGTTCAACTTAATTTGTTTGTTTAAATTCAGCCCAAATAAATTGTTTACAACCACTTAACGTAAAAAAAATTGAGTAAATCCAAGGAATCATCTTTGAATACTTTTTTCAGTGTAGCAGTTAAACACAACAACAAAACAACACAAACAAAAGTGAACTTTAAAGGTACCAAAGTGTACCCTAAATGTACTAATGTCCACGTGTATGGGACAAAAGTGTATCAGAAAAAGCTCTTTATTTGGGTTTTTGAACAGCTATTAACCTCCCAGCATCATGAATAGAGCAGTCTGTATGCAAAGTGCATTTCCTACAGTTGTTTGTTGAGCAGACGAGAAAGAAGGTGAGGAGAAATGAACTTAGAGAGAGGAGAAAAAAGGTGAGCCGCAAGCTGTAAACTAATAGAAGGAGCCTGTCTGATTTGTCTGATGCGGTGGCGGGAATTGATATTTCCTGCAAGCCTCAGGGGCTCGAGTGGAAATTCCTCCTCTGAGCCGCATCGTTCCCACTCCATCACCCTGATCCATAACTCAGAAGGAAAAATGAAATGAGAGAGGAAGCGTCAGGGGAGAATGAACTGATGAAATGGGATTATGTCCCTGTATTAAGAGCAGTTCCTTAAAGGGATGCAGCGTCTCCCCTCTGGAGTCCTGATGTCAGAGTCGCGCCTCTGCGTTTAAATGCAGGACTGTATTTGGCATCTCTGTGCTGGATCCGCCAGACATGAGCGACGTGCAAATGTGTGGATTGTGGAGCCAGCGGAGTTATGAGTGTTGTGTATGAGCATAAGAATGTGTGTGAGACACAAAGAGCAGTAGGCAGAGAGAGATGAAAGCTGAATCTCAATTCATACACTTCCACCAAGTACAGAAAAAAGTCTTGTTGTTATTGTTGGTGGTGGTAGTGGTGAGGTATATAATTCATACTGTAGTACACAGACTGTTTTCCCTTGACTTAAGGAAATATTCCATCCCAAAAAGTGTATATGATCCCATCATTTATTTTCCGCCTAGCTATCCCGGGCATATATAACTTTTAAAAAAAGTTTATGTGAGAAGATTTATGTGTTAAAATGAATGTGAGATGAACAGAACAGAAGTATTTAGAAAAATAATCCATCTTGGTGGAAGGACCTTCGAAGATGACACTTCAAACACAATCAAAGTCTTCTGAACATCAATGCTGTCTGAATAGAAATGTTTTTATTAATTTAATTTAATTTAATTTTTACATTTAATTGTTTTTTTATGCATGCTAATTGCTCTAAATTAGTTATGTGAAACATATCCTCATGCAGTATTTTGCAAATTGTTTTCTTAAGTAAATAAATAACCAAATAAATAAATAAACAAATCTATTGAAAAAAATATTGCAATAAATGTATATTCCTGTGATTGTTTGTTGTTTGTTTGCTGTAAATATTTATTTATTTATTTATGTTTGTTTATTTATTTATTTATTTATTTATTTATTTATTTATTTATTTATTTATTTATTTATTTATTTATTTATTTATTTATTTATTTATGTTTGCTGTTTATTTGTCTATGTATGCAATTTATTTATTTAATTTTGTTTGTTTGTTTGCTGTAAATATTTATTTATTTGTTTATTTATTTTGTTTGCTGTTTGTTTTCTGTTTGTTTATTATTTTGTTTGTTTGCTGTTTGTTTGTTTATTTATTTATTTTGTTTGTTTATTTATTTATTTTGTTTGTTTGTTTGCTGTTTATTTATTTGTTTTTGTTTGTTTATTTATTTATTTATTTATTTATTTATTTATTTATATAGACAAACACAACATCAAGGGGTTAATAAGCAATTGAAAATCTTTCCAATGGAAAGTTTGTTTGTCACAGTGCACAATGTTTTGCATATGTAGATCAATTCGATATTGATGCAGAAACAATTAAAGCTTCTCAAAAAATTTATTTGCCAACATAACACTTGCCAACATATAATGTAAATGAACATTCCAAGTATGGTAGCTAGTTCCTATAACCAAGTTAACTACATTTAACTACTCTGTCCTTATGGTTAGGGTTACAGTTAGTTATAAGACAGTACTTACAAACCAATTCTCTTAAATATCAGCAGTGATTGTAAGCATATAATCCAATAAAACAGCCCAAATAGCATGCTTGGAAAACATATTTGAAATAGCAGGTCATATAGTCACCTTTTGACATACAGTGCTGTTCAACATATGATTTGGCATTCGGTAATCCCCTAATCCTAATCCTGCACACTAGGACAAGCAGTTTGGGAATTGTGTTTCCAAGAATTGGGAATGGCATTACACATGGAGCGAAAGCAATAATTGTTGCTTTGTTTCTCTCAATGAGTTTCTGTTGTCACTGACCTGATTTGCCAAACTCAAAATAGTGTCCCAATGTTTTTGCTTTTTTTTTTCTTCTTTATTTTTCAGGCCATCCCACCACATCCTCCAAAGCCAGTGGCATTCCCAGACTGCTTCTTTCTCATCCCTCTTAACCTTTCTCATTCATTAGCGTAGGTCTTTGTTTCCCCGTACGCTCATTCTCATTGACCTCGCTCTCTCTTCCCTTCTCTCGTTCTCTCTTCCAAAGCAGCCACTTGCCATTCAGTTCATGCTTCCTCAGACTGCATGGCTGCTGTGAGCTCAGCTCTGCAGCAGGAATAGACAATCAGTTTTGTGTTGGCCTAATAACTCTTCCTTCTCCTCCTCCTTTTCTCCGGCCTCAGATCTGGAAAGCGCGGCCCCTCCCCGCCTCCATGCATCAAGCCATGTCTATTTTTAAAACGTCTGCATTACGCCACATTATGATCCCCCGTAAGTCCTCCTGTCTTTTTCAGGGGACCATCAAAAATGAACACATCCATCAAGCGGTCACATTTAATTTGTTTCGCAAACTTCTCGATGCTCGGGAGACTTTAGCTCAAAAGGACGGCGGTTAATGCGTTTTCCAGGTATACGCTGTCCTTCTGTGTTTCTCCTACAGTCATAGTGGAATGACACTGTTGTTTGTTTGATGGGAATCTATTTCTAGATTTATCCAACTCTAGATGCTGAGTCATTTGTTAGCATGTGGGCGTAAAGCTTAAATTTAGTGTTTAAATATTCAAAAAAAAAATATTTTTAGCTAGATTTGTGGTTATTTAATAAGAATGCGATGATATACACTGTAACCCCCCCCCCCCCCCCCCCCCCAAATAAGGTAAGTCAAACCATTTAAGTTTAAAAAAGTAATCCTAATGAGTACTTTGAACCTAATCCTGTTGAGTAAATGAAGCAATTTGAACACAGTAAAACTCAATAAATGACGAGAACTCAAACCAACTGAGTACTGTAAAACCCAATAAGTTAAGGCAACTTAAATCGTTTGAGGAAACCAAGCAGCAAGCCACTTGAGTTCAAAAACTAATCGACATGAGTACTGTGAACTTACTCCATTTAAGTTAAAGTATTGAGGTATTTGAGAAAAGAGAAAACTCTTTTCAAATGAGTAGAATTAACTTTCGGTAAATTTGGAGTTAGCTACACTCATTTCATTTGATAAAGTTGACTGTTGTGTTTTACTGATGCTAATTATTGATGATGACGATGATCATGGTTCTATTTAGTCTTAATAGTCTTAGTCTAGACTTTGACTATTACGCATGCTGTACAAGTACAACCCAGGCTTATTCTGAACATGTACCCCTATATACATTTCTAGAGAGAGCAAAATACATCCCAGGAGCTACTTTTTGTACAGTTTTTGTCTTCGCAAGTCCACTGGAGGCCACTGTGTATGCTATTTCAAACCACAAATTTGTCTCGCGAGTGTCACTTGTCTTGCGAGTGTCACATTTGTCGCCCGCTATTCTCGCGTAAATCCACCAGTGGCCGCTGTCGACTGACGGACTGACTGGCTGACAAATCGTTCTTTGTTCTAAAGATGAAACGCAGCCATACATAGCTCTGGCTACATAATTTGTGATCTACAGAAATCTCTAAAAGGCAATGTTTTCAGAATGAGCATGTTGTACAAATACCACAACTGCTATAATAAATATGTATTTATTTTTAAGAAGTCATTAAAAATATATATTGGAATAATGCTGCAATTAAAATGTTTTTTTTATATTTTAATATATTTTAAATATTATTTTAGCATTAAAAAAGTGTAATATTATTATTGTTGTTGTAGTTGTTGCTGCTATGTGCTATTATTTAATAAAATCTGTTAACAGTGGTACACTTCATTATTCCATTTGAACAGAAAATGTTAAAGAAAAACCTTTATATGAAATAAAAGTCTCACACTTTATTTTAATACACAATTCAAGCTATTAAAAAACAATTACAAACCATTAATTAGACTTTTAGCTCGATAAACTAGTAATTTAGTGCTTATTAATCAACATAGACTCATTCTGAAAACGTAGCCCTATATACATTTCTGGAGATTGCGAATTATTTGGCCAGAAGTACAGTACCTATGGCTGCAATTTGTTTTTAAAACAAGCACTACTGGACAGTATGATGCTGTTCCTTTACACACTTATCGGCTTACTGCTTACCTCCATATGGAAGGCTTTCCCGCTGTTACCAATTTGTCCACTAGCTTGCCATGCATGTTAGTGGACTTAAAAAAAGAAGCCGAAAAATTAAATAAACTAGTAAATAATAGAGTGGGAATGTGGTCAAATTTGAAAACTTGGTAAAAATCAGGTGAAACTTTTGCTTTTTAAAGCTGTCGGTTGGGTTTAGGGAAGTGGGTGGGTCAATGGGTGCTTTTGAAAACACTATTGGTTGGGTTTAGAGAAGGAGGGTGGGTCAGTCGATCTGTCAGTCAGTCAACAGTGGCCTCTGGTGGATTTACATGAGAAGAGCAGGTGGAAATGGCACTCACGAGAGGAATTTGAGATCTCAAAAAGAGTAGACAGCGACCTCCGGTGGATTCACGAAAACAAAAACTGCAAAAAAACATAGCTCTTGGGACATATTTGGTTCTCTCTCGAAATGTATATAACAGTACGTTTTTAGAATGAACCTGGGTTGTTATTAATAGTTAGGTAAGGTTTATAGTTGTAAAAAGAAGATCATACTTTGTAAGTATGTAATAAACAGTTGATATACTAACAATAGGCAGGTAATAAGCCAATTGTAAATGGTGTGAATTGTTATTTAAACTAAAGTGTTACCACTTTTAATTGTAATTATGTAAAATTATAAAAGTATTTACAAATATAGCCATTTTGTAACAGTTTAATGTGTTATATGCAATTTGAACTATTTATTTTGTTCAATCAATCAATCAATCAATCAATCATATTTGCCTCATTAATTTGAATGGAAGTCCACTTGTCAATAGAAACACCGTAAATTACCACCCCAATGTATGTTTTACATCAAGTTTTTTGTTATCTACATCTTGTCTTTTCCATACTCAAAACAACAAACATAGTGATTGTCATTTACCCATTATTACTTGCTTAAAGGCTTGGATAAAACTGTATTTCACTCAACTGGAACCAAGAGTTCAACAATGTTGTAGTGAGTCAATAATGTTTCACCAGGACGCACACACACACACACACACACACACACACACACACACACACACACACACACACACACACACACACACATTGCAGTTGTCCTTTTTCCACTCACCCTCATCAAGTCAGAGCCAGGGTATAATTACACCTAAATACCCTTATTAAAATCATCTTTTCATCGCATGACTTCAACTCACTCACTGGGCGACTCTCACTTATGAAATCAGTGATTACGTCTGATAAAACGCACAAGACAATAGAGGTGCTGTTGTGCTTTGCCTCATGAAACAGCTGCTCTGTGCTTTTCCAGGCAGAAAGGTAAAAGTATTGTCACCCCCACCCCCCCTCGATTCTCTTCTCAGTCTCGTAATCACAATATTCTCACCATTCTGCACCTCACGGCAGTGCTTAACATCCCCATCAAAGCAGCACTTCCTGTGAATTACAGCTCTGCAGCTCGACGGATCTTAATTATGATCTGACTTCCTATTATGTAGAGTAAACTTAACAAATCATTCTCTCCGTCTGTTTCTTCTTCTCCTTGGTTTAGTTTTGGTGTTTGAGTGGATGTTTCATAAGGCCTGTTGTAGGACAGAGGCTTGATATTCTGTCCAGTGATATTTTATGTGTGGTAAAGTATTTCAGTACATTCATCTATATGGTATCAGTAAAGATATGTATGCGAGGAAGGTTACATGGTCATAGTAACAAAAGTCTTTTTATTGTAGTTTTTATATGCTACTGCATAGTAATTCCCATCCATCTCTAGAATAATATGTTTTAATTTAAATATTAATAGATAAAAGGGGGGAAAAGGACAATGTTTTTGTCCTAGATCATTCTTTGATTTCTGCACTGCCACTGACAAACATATTATATAAAATATTTAAAATGGACCCAATATTAATATAAATAGTATCTGTTATAACAGCATTATTACCTTTGAAACTCTATATTTTGATATTGTTCTGGTCTGTTTGTTTTACCATTTATCCTAATTATTAAAATGTATTTTCATATTTTGCCCAACATATTAATTTGGGTGTACTAATGTTTATTAACTGTGATCTGTAATGACTAATCTAATGAATATCTAATGAATACACAAATATACACTCACCGGCTCTATTGGATTAAGATCTGGTGACTGTGGAGGCCATTTGAGTACAGTGAACTCATTGTCATGTTCAAGAAACCAGTCTGAGATTATTTGTGATTTATGACATGACGCACTATCCTGCTGGAAGTAGCCATCAGAAGATGGATACACTGTGGTCGTAGAGGAATGGACATGGTCAGCAACAATACTCATTTGGTAATAATGGGTCCAAAGTGTGCCAAGAAAATATCCCCCACACCATTACACCCCCACCAGCAGCCGGAACCATTGATACAAGGCAGGATGGATCCATGCTTTCATGTTGTTGATGCCAAATTCTGACCCTACCATCCGAATGTCACAGCAGGAATCGAGGCTCATCAGACCAGGCAATGTTTATCCAATTTTCTCTTGTTCAATTTTGGTGAGCCTGTGTGAACTGTAGCCTCAGTTTCCTGTTCTTAGCTGACAGGAGTGACACCCGGTATGATCTTCTGCTGCTGTAACTCATTCGCCTCAAGGTTGGTCATGTTGTGCGTTCAGAGATGTTCTTTTGCAAATCTCAATTGTAACAAGTGGTTATTTGAGTTACTGATACCTTACTATCAGCTTGAACCAGCTTGACCTCTGGCATCAACAAGGCATTTGCGCCCACAGAACTGCCACTCACTGGATATTTTCTCTTTTTCAGACCATTCTCTGTAAACCCTAGAGATGGTTGTGCATTAAATTCCCAGTAGATCAACAATTTCTGAAATACTCAAACCAGCCATTCTGACACCAACAACCATGCCATGTTCAAAGTCACTTAAATCACCTTTCTTCCCCATTCTGATGCTCATTTTGTACTGCAGCAGATCATCTTAACCATGTTTACATGCCTAAATGCATTAAGTTGCTGCCATGTGATTGGCTTATCAGAAAATTGCATTGACAAGCAGTTGGACAGGCGTACCTAATAAAGTGGCCGGTGAGTGTATTATTGTAAAGCATCCTGTAGAAAATATTAATTTAAAGAGATATCTGTGAGGGCTGTACTTGTATATATTATGAAAGTCCCCACAATAAAAAGAAACCTAACACATGTATTGTCTTGTGTATGATTGGAACATGGTGGCGAACCAATTCAATTAAGCACTCAAGTCCTAAAATAAATGTAGTAATAATAAAGAGAAGTTTGAGGAGACACTTCAGATGCTACAAACAAAATAGTGAATGCGTCAGTTATTAGACACCCGTTGTGCTACATTGCATTCTGAATTTCATTCAATCATGTTCTCAGGACAACATCGTTTCATTTCGTGTTTCCTAGTGACACAGGAAATTGAGGTACAGCTCTTAGATCACATCAGGACCTCTTGTTCCCTCATGCATCTTATTAGAAAAAACATATCTGTATACCTAAGATTCATATATACACTCACCAGCCACTTTATTAAGTACACCTGTCTAACTGCTTGTTAACACAAATTTCTAATCAGCCAATCACATGGCAGCAACTTAATGCATTTAGGCATACAGACATGGTCAAGACGATCTGCTGCAGATCAAACCGAGCATCAGAATCGGGAAGAAAAGTGATGCTTGCTAGTGCCAGATGGGCTGGTCTGAGTTTTTCAGAAACTGCTGATCTACTGGGATTTTCATGCACAACCACCTCTAGGGTTTACAGAGAATGGTCTGAAAAAGAGAAAATATCCGGTGAGCGGCAGTTCTCTGGACGCAAATGCCTTGTTGATGCCAGAGGTCAGAGGAGAATGGCCAGACTGGGTCGAGCTAATAGAAGAGCAACAGTAACTCAAACTAGAATTGTACATATCCTAAAGAAAATGTGGGTGGGGTTTGCCGTGGCAATGTGTTGGGGTAGAATGCATTACGTACTGGCTAAAAGCAATGGAGTGCTATGCACATGCGTGTGTTTATGTTCTTGCTATGGTATTTGAAATGGTTGCTAAGCTGTGGCAATGCAGTTTAATAGGTGAAAATAAAAGACATTTTAGGAACCCCGAATTAAAGGAACCCAAACCCTGTCTTTCTATAGAGTTCTTGTGCTAAGATTTGGCTTATTACTGTTGTTATATGGTGGTTGGGGTGGTATAAGTGGTTGCTAGGGAGTGTGTACGAAGTTATTATATCACTACTTAATACCAACTTAATAGGCAGAGTAAAATGAGCCCACCCCCAAGCTTCTACGTCACTGTCATCCAGAAACCTGATGCCAGACAACTTGTGCCAATGTTAAGTCTATGGGGATGTTTGGATGTCAGCCATTTTGTGCCAGCGATAAGTCTCTGGAGACATTTAGAGTTGCATTAATCAACAGAACCGATGTCTGCCGTTTTGTGCAAATGTTAAGTTCTATGGAGAAATTTTTGATTACATTCTTTCTTCTAAAGGGGGCAGTTTGCTAATCTTCTTCCTCTTCCGTGCGTTTTTTGCTGTGACATTCAGATGGTAGGGTCAGAATTTGGCATCAACAACATGAAAGCATGGATCTATCCTGCCTTGTATCAATGGTTTAGGCTGATGGTGGTGTAATGGTGTGGGGAATATTTTCTTGGCACACTTTAGGCCCAGTAGTACCAACTGAGCATTCTGTCAACACCACAGCCTACCTGAGTATTGTCCATGTTCATCCATTTATGACCACAGTCATAAAGATGGCTACTTCCAGCAGGATAATGCTCCATGCCATAAAGCGTGAATCATCTCAGACTGGTTTCTTGAACATGACAATGAGTTCACTGTACTCAAATGGCCTCCACAGTCATCAGATCTCAATCTAATACAGCACATTTGGGATGTGGTGGAATGGGAAATTCGCATCATGGATGTGCAGCTGACAAATCTGCAGCAACTGCGTGATGCTATCAAGTCAATTTGGACCAAAACCTCTGAGGAATATTTCCAGTACCTTGTTTAATCTATGCCACGAAGGATTAAGGCAGTTCTGAATGCAAAAGAGGGTCCAACCCAGTATTAGTAAGGTGTACCTAATAAAGTGGCCGGTGAGTGTATGTATATGTATATCACTAAGTGTTTGATTACTTATGCACATGGCTTCACAGCTTATAAACGAGTCTTGAACGGTAATTTTGAATTGATTCCAAATGTTTAAGCTTCAGATAGAGCTCATTCTTGGCCACCAGCATCAAGAAAGTGTAACCAAACTGCTTTCTGTAATAAGCTCTCATATACTAAAATGCTACAGGCTTGCATGTCAGTATTCTCATGAGCATTCGCTTTCCACCAAGCCTGTCTAATTAACATTTGGCCCAAGGGCTATCTATTTGTTGATCTTAACTTGTAGCTACATTTCCAAGTTAAAAATATGCATAGAGGGTTGGTAGCTGCCAAAACAAATACGGTTTTACCAGTTGATTGGATATCAGCTGATATGGCATCCTAGTATGTGCTTGAAATGTTTGAATTAATGATAAAATGCAAATTGAATTGTGCAGTTGTGCCTTTCGTTTCCTGGATTTTAAAGAAGCAGATGGCTTTACTTGGGTCTGGGGCCCAGCTAAAGCTTTCCTCCCAGTGATAGGTAAATGACACATTAGCATTTGGCTCTGAAAGCAATAGGGGGTTGAGTAACGATGCTGCAGCATCTTGGGCTGGGCTCTGCAGACGTAAGCAGCCTGCATCTAACACTCTCTTCTGGCTCTAGATCAAAGCCAACGGAAATTTGAATCTGAAATTCAATCTTGAAATGTAAGTTTAAACAAATCTAATAAAAGGGATGCTTCAGCCATAAAATCAAAAGCCTGTCATCGTTTGCTCACCCTCTTAGGCTGTGTATTGTTTTGTCATGCAGAATGCAAAAGAAGATGTTTTGAATAATGTTTTGACTTGAAGGTCATCTGGATGTGATTAAACATTTTACATTTAAATATTTAATTATGTGCACTTTAAAATAATTATTTTTAACAATTGTTTGTGGAATAAAATCTAAATGAAATACAAAATTTGTTCAGACAATTAGTCAAATGGGTTCACTTAATTTAATATTTATCAAAAACACAATATTTTGTTCAGATAATGAAAGTCAAAGGATTCCAAGACAACATTGGAGCCCATTTATTTTAATTTCAAATAAATAAAACACAATAAAACAATGTTGAGAAAACAGAATTGGGTCCACTCACTTTCATTTTTAATTGTATGCACATAAATAAATTAGAGGCAATTATGATTTGTTTTTAATCATGATTAATTATAGGCAAACTGCGTAAATTCATTCAAAAGTAGTCCATTTCACATTTTTATTTAAAATGTTTATAGTTTGTTATTTACCGGTTTACCGGTACTATGGTAGTATCGCGATACTATGGCTCTGAAATACTGGTGGTGTCACTGTAGTTTGTAAATGGTAGTATCGTCATTAACGGTCTATCTACAATAGATAATGTTGCATTTGGAAAAGTCACTAAAATGCTCACACATTCGTGCAACAATAGATTTATTTATTTTAATAATCTGTGGATACCTTTAAGGTTGCAAAACTGTGTGGAATTTGCTCCTTTAATGGTAGCCTATTGCACATTTTCTGATGCTTCAGTTCGAACACACATCTGAATTGGTTCATTTCTGTTCCTGTCAATATGATTTAGTAGTTACAACAACCACGACAATCTCTGAAAAAGAACGACTCACAAAGTGAAATTTTGAATTACTTTGGATTGTTACCTTATAAGTCTAAAAAAAAAAACAATAGATGAAAAACTCAAAATAGCAACAGGAAACAATTCTTGACCACTTCATATAGTCTAATTTAGTTTGACAAATGCTCTTTTTGAAACAAATTTCATTTGTATCTTTATTTTAACATATTTTTTGTTGGTCAGTTATCTACAAAATAAACAAAAAAGAATGAATAAATTTTAGATGAAGTGACGTGCAAATAATAGTTTTTTCAATAATAAGATAATTAAGAATTAAATTCAAGTAGGCCTATTATAACATAAAATACAGTATTTCTGACAATTTTCTTTATCATTTAAATTATTAATTACAGTATCACAATTCTACTTGGTATCGTGATACTTCAGCTGTTATAGTATTATGAGGAATTAATGACATCGCGATAACCATAGTTCTCGGTTCCTGTCCTTGCACCATGCTGTTCTCAGATAATGTGTTCAGAATTACAGGGTTCCTACCTAGTGTTCACTACTCCCTGCTAATACTACAAACCTGAGCATGCTAAATATATAACTTCAGCACATGCCTGCCTGCAGCTTATGTGTTATAATCATAGACTGTAAAAAATATGGACGTAGTATCTGTTACGGCATCCACAGGTTTTTGAAGAGCGCAAATAAAGCTACAAGTGGGCATAGCCAACCGTGGCCATTTTGTTTGCGCGTCATCACACCGACCGGGGGTAATCAAAAAAGGGCAAAGAGGTGGAGCATAAACGGAACTACAGATGCCTGCTAGTATTTTGCTTAGATGGGATTTTCTTTTGGAGAAACACTTAATACTTCATTACCTGCGACTCGTTTGCATTCTGACCACATGTGCTTGGTTGTATACTATATCAATAAAGTGTTTAGTCTTTTAAAAACCCTGTTGTAATACATTGAGCCACTAAGCATTGTTTTATCATGTTTTTCAGGAGGAAAATGCAAATTTCTTCCAAATACTTCTTATATAGTCTGGGTTAGTAAATGCAAGGCTATTTATGAAATCCAGGCATTACACTGTATGACAACATTTCAGATGACTGTTCTACAGCCTACAGCTAATCAATCTGTCAGATTCTGGAGTGTATTACAGGTCTAAAGAAAATTATAAATGATAAATTATCTTAAAACAAATACAGATATAATACAATATAAGAAGAAATTCACTCACTTGGGAAATGGAGGCCACTTAAATGATTTTTTAGCACAATTAAGTGCACACAGCATGCTGGATGATCTGATAATTGTAGGAAATAATTCTAAAAGGCAATTGACTGTATAAAGCCGCATAAAACAAAACAAAAATTTGATGAATATGCCAAGTTCAGGGACTAATTAGCCAGAATCAGATGAGGTGAAGTGATGGCGACCAGCAAGACATAGCTGTCACTTAAGGGGCCACGCCCCTTAATTATGCAGACTTAAAATAACTTAATGTAAATGAAACGGATGAGTTATAAAAATATTCACCCCCTCTCAGTTGTATGAAGTGTAATCGTATCTATATACCAAAATTGTTTTGTTTTTTTTTGTTCCAGGCTATGAACATATTTTTTTCTGCTGTAAAGTTGGACATTTTAACATTGAGATCAATGAAAATGTGCTATATTATGTAGCCAGGCCTGGAATTTCAATGAATTGCAGATTCAGTTACTTCCGTATTAGCTTCACGAGGGAGAGCGGGATGTTACCGATTGGTTATAATATGCTGGGTTCAAACCAAAAGAAAAGTTAAGTATTTTTGTGAGTAGATTACATACAAAGTCAATGCAAACTCAAGAATATAAGTGAATTATAATCTGGAAAATATGCACGTGATGCAGAATTCCTGCCGCAAATGCCTAGAATTTGGATTTTTCTCAAGTCGAAATTTTCTTGAGTGTAAATTCCCTGTAAAAACATCTCTCGAGTAAACTAGAGCAAGTGATGCGGTGTCATGCTTTTGTGAAGGCCCATTACAACCTTCTTCCCACTTAGCCACAGTGCCACCTAGCCCTATTTAATAATAATAACCTGCATCAATTAAATAATGTGTTAACATGATAACACATTAACTTACCAAGCCATGAAATAAACAAATACATACATTTGTATTACAAGAACAGCAGTGATGATGGTGTGAGGGAGCTGTAGGTGACAACATGGAGGCAGAGGAAATCCAAATGCTGGAGGTTTATTAAAACAAACAGCAAACACTAAACACTGGCAGGATCGTAGTTGTGAAAAGGCAAAGTCAAACAAACAGAGAGGCAGTCCAGATAGCAAACAAAGCAAAGTCTGAAATCCAAAAATGCAGTAATCAACAAGGCAGGCATAAAGGTCATAACACAATGGCAACGCACAATAGTGAGAGAACTCTTGGTAAGGCAATGACACTGGCAATACTTCGCAAAGATCAGACATAAACAGTGTGCTTATAAATGGTGGTATAAATGGTACCACCGAGGTAGTACCCAGTCAATATTTAGGAGAGAGCTCCCTCTGGTGGGCGGATGAATGGTCATCCACCTCATTCATTACAGATGGTGATGAAGTTGACGTTCCTGATGAAGTCACATGGTTGAATACGCCATCAGCAGTCATTCATTAAATAATACCAAAAAAGATTACGGCATGGTGTGATTGGCCAAGTGAGACTTAGATTGGATCCAAGCTTGTTTGTTTCCTTTAAATCCTGAAAAGGAATATTGATGAAAAAATGATTTAAATTCTTCAGACAGAATCAAATATTGTTATCTAGCAAAGCTAATGCAAGTGTTTTACTCGCTCCTTCCTGACACAGTTACTCTCTGCAAATTCATCAAAGTGCAGAGTTGGAAACTTCATTTGGAGTTGATCACATACATTTCAAACTTACCAAGCCCTAAAATAATTAAAAACACACATTTGTATTACAGCAACAATGATAATGATAGTGATGATGAAGTTGACGTTACTGATGTCACATGGTTGAATAGGCCATCAGTAGTAATTTATTAAATAATAGCAAAAAAGATTCTGGCATGAGAAGTAACATGTTGGAAGAGTTCCAGTTGGCAATTCCCCTGCTATCCTTATACTGTATCTGCTATCTTTCCAAGGTATCATGTTTTTCACAGGAGTCCAGCTGTGAGTTGTGTATCTACAAGGTTTGAATTGCACTTCCCTCTGGGATGCCTGTGATTGGCCAGGTGAGAGTTAGATTGGATCCAAGCTTGTTTGTTTCCTCTAAATCCTGAAAAGGAATATTGATGAAAAATTTCGTTAAATTCTTCAGACTGAATCGAATATTGCCGTCTGGATGTGGTTTTATTATCTTTTTCCATTTCCATAGATATGCTGCCTTATTCTTTTTCAGCATATACAAATTTATAAAACTGTATACATATTTTTTTGGAGTGGGTGATGTATAGGAAAACCGCATTATGTTCGCACATACAAAGTCAAAGCAATATAGAATTTCATTTTATTTTAAGCTCCATGACTTTGATGCCTTCTGACTCTGAGCTGATTTTGTAGTCTCAGCTTCCTCTCCATCTCATTATCCGATGTAAATACAGTGGCATACATACAGTGAATATTTGTACACAAGCCAAACAGGGTGTCCACAAAGATAATATTTGAGGTAGGGCGATTGTATCATAATTCGTTCTGCCTGTCTTCCATCCAGTAAAATGTCTGAAAGTGCAGAGAAAAGTATATGTGTCTGTTTTCCGTGAGTCCTCTGCGTGACAGCATTTTCATCAAGTTTGACTTTGACTATATGCAGTTCCTGCTGGGTTGCAAGATGTTGCTTGCTTCTTCGTGACCCTGGCATGAGTGTTTTTATGTATGGCTCAACTAAACATTTATTCACTAAAAACACATATATAGGTATTTGTTTTTGGTATGTTAAGTGGTTTGAGGCAAGCATGTAGTTGTTTATGTGGTTTATATAAGGATGTCGTCTATTTGAAAAAAGTTTTTCTGATTTTTTTGACCCACAGCCTTACTTCTGACACTTCTTTTGAAATTCACCACTGGCTCTGATGAGTCTCTATAGTGGGTAATTGTGAGATTTAATTTGGCTTGAGGTATAATAATGACAGTATTAAGTCTTGGTTGTCTATGATTTGATACAGTTTAACAGTGTTGGGTAGTAGTGTTACTACAAGTATTTACACTACTAGCTTAACTACGTAGTTTCATTAGAATTTGGGTAGCTTTGCTACTTTCTAAATCAACTAGCTTTTCACTAGCGAAGCTATTATATTAGTCAAGTAGTGCAGTAGCTTCCACACAAGCTACATTTACCGATCTCGGATGAATAAGTGATGGCACAGACATTCACGGAGCTGTGAGGCCGGTGTTTGCCATATGATGCCGAGAATGGCAATTTCTTCTTCCTATTTTACAGTGATCACCAACAAACTTTTTGGTGCATTACTTCCACCTTTCGCTCCGGTACCAAATAGTGAAGTACTTAAATTAATTTGTTGTGCTACTTTCATATATATATATATATATATATATATATATATATATATATATATATATATATATATATATATATATATATATATATGTATATATATATGTATAGTTGAAGTCTATATATATATATATAGTTGAAGTCATATATATATATATATATATATATATATATATAGTTGAAGTCATATATATATATATATATATATATATATATATATATATATATATATATATATATATATATATATATATATAATAAAATATTAAAATATAATAAAATATTAAAATATAATAATAAATAATAAAAATATATATGCTAATTTATATCGAAATACCGAAAATGGGTTTAAAATCATTTCACCGTTATTGAAAAAAAAAATTCGCGATTTGACAAATGACAAAAAAAGGCTGGGAAGCACTGCTTTAATGGTTGTTATTGACCATATCAATTTATTCCCTCGAGTAAGGGTCACTTTCTCTCCATCATATCAGTCCATTGTTCCTCTGTGATTTCAGTTTCCCCTACAGACCTTTGCAATATGGTCTGTAATGCTATTGAAATTGCCATTTAAGTGGTTTGGTTGGGTTGGTAGCTTCGTTCTTTCTGGAAAGTGGTCTTTAAAGCATTCTTCGGGGGCGTCCTTGTCTTCTGCTCTTGATTGAAGCAATGTTGTTCCCTTAATGTGGAATAATACTGCTTATGACTTGAGAATGACAATCACATATGGAGTGAAAAAAAGTGTAACCGTTAATTTAAATAAAGGAGCATGAAGGCAAATGCTTTGAGATGTAAAACATTGAATGTTATGCATTAAAATAATACTGTTAAATATAGCCCATGTTAATAGTGTTTTGGTTTTCTAGGTGTTTAGAGTTTATTTCAGCATTTGAATTGCATTATGAGGCTTACATCTTTGCTCCAACAACTTTTTGATGTTGAAATGTTTAATAAAAACAAATTTGTTGACATTTTTAGTAGTTTAAAAATGACACATTGCTTGGATTAATCATGTAAAATACAGTACAAAAAGGGTAATGAACTTCCAGTACTTTTTAGTGATTTTTATGGATATTATTTTTTTTTATATATTATTGAAATGACATAATTGCATAAGATATTAGCCAATGTGTTAAACTGTAATTCACATTTTCTGTAATAATTCCACATAAACTGCAGACATATCCACTTCTCAATGATTAGATGCTTTCTTAACTGCTGCTTTCTCGCTTTTGTGTGTTTATGTAGTAGGCAAGAGCGCAGTAAAATATTTACACATTCGCCGAAATGTCATTTTTAGCATTTTAAATGGGATATTCAAGGTTCAGGAAACCCTTGAGTACATTTTTCTGAATTTTTAACAGATTTGTGTGTGTTCAGCATCAGTTAAGACAACGTTAGCACTTTTAGCTTTATTTGTGGGGCTTTTGTCAGCTAATTCTTCTTCAGGGTTTAAAATCATTTTTGGGACACGATTAGAATCGGTGACGTAGTGCCGATCTGCCTGTCCTGAGATGACGTGTTGGTTTCTCATTATTATTCATGGCAGAGTTTACTTATCCTATGAGAAGACCCAACTACTTAATTATCCATGAGAGCACGTGCTTTCCGAAGGCAAGCATACATGTCAAGCTGTGAGACCCAATGACTGGGGGAGACCATGTCCACGCATGTCACAGGTCAAATGTGTTTGTTTTCGTGATGCGCAGGGTTTGCTGCATGTTTTTCCCAACTATGCTGTCAGGACCGATACAGCAAAGCTGTTGGTTTGCAGCAGGCATTTTTTTTTGTCGAGAGAGCTGTACGAGAATTGGAGAATGCCTGACGTTATCTTTTATCAGTTGAGTTCATTACCATTCAGACACATCGCCTATATCCGTGCTGCTGTGTTCGCATGTGTTCAAAATGCTCCAGAGTACCGTCAGGGCTAATAGTTGAAATATAGGCCAAGAGACCTGCTGCACTGCTATCCACTGTGTCTGCATTCAGATCCGGGGAGTCAGGACGAGAGAAGTCCTCCTCATTTATAGTGTTTATGTAAACATGATTATCTTTATAATGATATAACAAATTGTGGTTATGTGTATATGAAATGATGAATAACATATGTAGTAGGGCGCCTAATTATTTACTTTATTATTTATTTTTTTGCATTTAAACTTTGTAAACTATAAAATCATTGGTCTCTTCAAAGTTTGTGTCTCATTTTGTGAGCCAAATGACAGTTGTCCGTGCCCCTCTTTTTCCCCTGCTAAGCCGGCCATGCCCACTCCTCCCTCTGCTCACAGAGCTCCACTCTCATCATGAAGCATGTTTTGAAAAAATTCTGAGGTAGACTGGAACTGAAAAAGGGGGGGGGGGGTTCATGGCTCCTTAATGCCCATTTTAAGCTTATGACTGTGAGGATATTTCTAAGTAAGTAAGTAAATGTGCAGTTATATAGTTCTTTTCACAGATATTAAGTCACAAATTGCTTTACAATAAAAGAAAACTGGAAAACAGGTAAAAGAGAACATATCAACAAAAGAAAACAAATCAAAACAAGTTAACAATCCAAGTACAGAAACACCAATGTAAAGCCAGCCCACCATACTGTTAATTAAAAGCTCAGCCATAAAGACATGTCTTTAAATGTTTTTAAAAATGTCTAATGGATCCCAGAGTTCTCAGTGCTAGAGGGAGAGAGTTGCAGGGCCTTGGGGCTACAACACAGAAGTCACTGTCGCCTTTAGTCTTAAGATGTGTTCTGGGAATGGCTAAAAGGTCTTTTCCAGAAGGCCCCAGAGACTGGAGTGACTATGTAAAAGATCTTGAATATAAAGGGGGACCTGACCATGCAGAGCTCAATATGTAATTACTAGAATCTTAAAATTTACTCTAAAACTAATAGGAAGCCAGTGAAGTGCCTTAAACACAGGAGTAATGTACGACCTCCTACTGGTGTTGATTAAAAGCTTCACAGTTGCATTCTTCACAACTTGGAATCTATTTTTATTATAAGCTAAGAATGAAAAAAAAAATTGCTGTGAGAATATTTGGTCATTGAATCATGTTTAACCTATGGTGTGCAACAAGCAATTCACTGCAGATCTATCGACAGCCACTGGTGTTGCTAAAAACAAGGATTTCTGAAATCCACATACAGACCTTTTAAAGTATTACTGATAAAACACAGCTATAAGAATCTGTTCCAGATCTGTCAGACAGCAAATAATTGTATGCTAATGCTAATGCAGCTAATGTAAAGCTAATGCAAGTGTTTTATTTGCTGCTTCCTGACACAATTACTCTCTGGTGCCGATGCAATAAATTCACCCTTACAGCTGCAAATTCATCAAAGTGCTACAGTGGGGTTGGAAACTTCATTCGGAGTTGATCGCATACAGTACATTTACAAACTCTGTCTGGAAGCAGAGTGAGAATTCCTAGTTTGGTGAATTTCTTTTCTGAAACTTGCTTTAGGCCTCGTGTGATTTCTGTTGTACCCGCTCATGTCATTATTTCCATGAGACTTCAAAGAAGGAAAATATGTTGAGAAGTTGCCTTTGGGTATTTCTGTTTTCTTTAGATTTCAGCTGAAACACACAAATCTTGGAGTGTTCTGTAATAATTGTGATCTTGGCTTGCTGTATAGTTTATTTTTCGGTTCACAAGTTGGAATTTGAATTCTCCATATCCTACACTATAAAAATATCTGTTAATTAACAGTATTTTGTGATTCACTAGTGTTTTACTTTTATTTGCGGTTGTGGATTGGATTATGGGACCTTGATCTCTGCTTTGTCGACTTTTGATGTTGAAAATTCAATTCTGCTGTGCAACAAAATGACTTTTATTTATTATTTTAGTAGTTTGAAATAATATAATGTATAGAATAATATATAAAGAAATAAGTCTGTTAAATAACAGAACATTGCTCCTTATTACAAGGTTTTTGTACACCTAACCAGACAATATTTCACTTTGAACTAATAAAAATGTTTAATAAAAACTTTATTCAACTTTTGAGGGTTAGAAGTTGTTGGAAGAAAGATCACAGTCCCAAAATGCAAATGGAGAAAATTAAAAATTAAAACATAATTCACAAAATACAGAAAACTGCTAATTTACGGATTTTTTTTACAGTGTACAGCCGTGGTCCCCAACCTTATTATCACCGCTGACTGGTCATCGTGTGATACTTTTTCAACATTTTTTGTGTAAATTCTATACAAAATATGAAGCTGACCACTGAGTTCTTGTCACGTGACTCTCTTGTTTTCAACTGGGTGCAAACCACACGCCACCATTGGAAATTACAAACTTGCGCACGGAAAAGACACAATATGTGAACAAGACCGCCGTCAATTGTGATAAGCAGCTTCTTGCACAAACATGCTGGATTCACTTGATTTGTTGACAAATGGGTTGCAGATTCATTCCTTGGCAGTTTGTGGGTCCTTCTCTGGGCCTTTTCCCCTTAGCAAAGAAACTTTCTAAAGATGTCTGTTTCTTACATATTTTGCTAGCTTGTGGATTAAATTTTGGCGCTCAAGTGATCAAGATTTAAACGAGAGAATATGATAATTTTTCAAAATAAAAGTTTTTTTTAAATAAAATATTGTTTAAACTAATGCTGCGTTCACACCAGACGCGGAAGAAGCGTCAATCGCGAGTGATTTACATGCTAAGTCAATGCAAAGGCGCGAATAGACATCCTGCAGCGTGATACGTGCAAATAAGGGCGGCGTGAATGACGCGTATTTGCATGAATGAAGTTGGAAAATCTGAACTTCAGTGGAATTTGCGTGTGGTCCACTACGATATCATATTTTAAACTTTAGTTCATCTGTAATGTAGCTGTGTGAGCATAAACAGCATCTCTGAATGTGATATTCCTCAAAGTTCAGTGCAAAGGGAGACATTGGCTTTTACAGTGTTAGCTTAGCAAAGCCTACAGCGAACTAAGTTTGGGGACTAAATAAAATACATCCGGGCTAGTGAGATCACAAACGATTCAGGTTACACACATACACCATGCACAGACATCCCACGCAGCAAAGGGGCATGGCCAGAGGTGCTGTAATGTAGCAGAGAAAGCTAAAATGCTGTCCAAACGCTGCTATTTCCACAGAGCTCATTCTGTTTCTCTTGTTGGGCTTCCAAAGGGCATGACACAAAGAGAGAAGTGCTTACAATTTAATTTTAATTATGTTCCAGAGAATTATAAAACAGGTATAGCTAGCACTTGACAAAGGACAGCTTCCAGAATCTCATCTAGTTCAGTGCGGATTCGGCAAAAAAACTCCTCCAAACCGACAAAGCTATGTTGCAGCGAGGACGTAAACAAGGATGTAACAACAGGAATTGCTGTTTGGCACCATAACAATTTAGCTACAAATTCACATTATATCAGTCAAAACCGCTGTAAACACCCAGAATCTTCACCAGCGCTGCAGTGTCTCTCTTATGTGGGCCGCTTTCCCTGCATTCTACATCTCAAATAAACGTACTCGCAAAAGATATGTGAAATGTTTCATATTGTTTACACATGCTTATTCTGATATATTGAAAGACACTTGTCAGATTTTATTTTAGTGAGCAAGCATGAAGGTTCAGTTGTGTCCTTTGTGTCTGATACGGCTAACAGCTACTCTGAATGAGTGTTTACACAGCACAAAAGCACAAGTTTGAATGCATGTGATGCTTTTCCTGCTGACGTGGAGCTGAACCACGAATCTCAGCCCATTATGTTAGCTGACCAATCAGAGCCACTTGAGGGCAGGGCCTTACAGAGGAACTAGGAAACATGACAGTCGTTTTCATGTAAGTGAGTAGCTGTAATATATAAAGCAAGATATATGAAACATAACGTTATTCTTCTACAAATGAAGCATGAGCAACACATTGGTTTGCATCTTATAAACACAACCAAGCCTTAAAATACACTCTAGTCCACCCCATTAAAGCTTTTTTTTTGCTACTGTTTCCATGCTCTAGCACAAACTTCTCTTGTAACTACACAACACCTGTCATTTCCCTGACTATGAACGGTGCACCATCTGTTGCAAATCTAGTCAACTATTTCACAAACTTTTTTTCTTCAAACAGTTCTGAAGGCTGCACTTCTGAGCAACTTGTGTGTTCAGCTAACATAAAGATGATTGCCTTGTCATGGTGCACTAGCGGAACAAAGGGCTCTCAGATAGCGTCTTGTCCTGTTGGCTTTGCTGATTCTGAATTGTGTGGAGATTTGCTTGCGTCTTCATCCAGTTTAAGAATATTGATTGAACTAGCCAATTTAACGTGAGCCAGCTTGCACACTGCCTGTGTATTAATAGGCATCTAGGCGGAACTGGAGGACGGTTTGCTTGCAACATGGTCATTAATTTTGAGCAATCTCATAACACTCAGGCTGAATACAACTGTTTCTTGCTGTTTTCAACTGTTGCCTCTGATTTGCAATTCTCTGGTCAGATGCCTTGCCTTTGAGTCAGAAATGGATGAAAGTACACAGCATTTCAGTGTACAACGATGGAAAAGTGATCTATTTGTTAATTTTTCTTCATCCTTTTTTAAACAGATATTGGAACTACTATTGCTTGCTTCTTATTTCATTTTCAGAGCACCTTATTAGTATGATTGTTTCAAATGCAATATTGCCAAAGCATCAGAACACACAATACAAGAAGAGGCAATAAATAAATAAAATTATTTTATAAAATAAAAAAATGAATAAAATGAATTAAATAAATAAAAAGTTAATTAATTATTCCTATTTTAGGTCAGATATTTTGACACTATTTATTCATATTGCCTCTTTTTTATCCTCTCTTTCTTTCATTTTCAGTTTTAAAGCTCTTTATTAGTATAAATGTTCAAACATCACAAAATACAAGGAGATGCATAAAATAAAATAAAATAAAATAAAATAAAATAAAATAAAATAAAATAAAATAAAATAAAAAGTAAATTAATTTATACAATTTTTTTTATTAACAAAATAAAAGGAGAGGCTCAAATTAAAATAAAATAAAAAATAATTTATAAATTATTTTTTATTACAAAAAAAGGAAAGGCACAAAATTAATTGAAATAAAATAAAAGATAATTAATTTATAAATAATTTGTATTAACAGGAGAGGCATAAAATAAATAAAATAAAATAAAATAAAAAGTAAATAATTTATAAAATATTTTTTATAAACAAAATAAAAGGAGATACAAAATAAAATAAAAGGTAATTAATTTATAAATTAATTTTATTAACAAAATAAAATTAGAGGCATAAATAAAATAAAATAAAATAAAATAAAATAAAATAAAATAAAATAAAATAAAAAGTTAATGAATTTATAAATTATTTCATAAATAAAATAAAATAAAAGTAAATCCATTTTTATTACCAAAATAAAAGCAGAGACATAAAAAAAATAAAACAAAAATAAATAAAATAAAATAATAATAAATAAAATAAAATAAAATAAAGGGTGACGTGGTGACACAGTAGGTAGTGCTGTCGCCTCACAACAAGAAGGTCGCTGGTTCGAGCCTCGGCTGGGTCAGTTGGCATTTCAGTGTGGAGTTTGCATGTTCTCCTCGTGTTCGCGTGGGTTTCCTATGGGTACTCCGGTTTCCCCCACAAGTCCAAAGACATGCGGTTTAGGTGAATTGGGTAAGCTAAAATTGTCCGTAGTGTATGTGTGTGAATGAGAGTGTATGAGTGTTTTCCCAGTAATGGGTTGCAAGCTGGAAGGGCATCCGCTGTGTAAACATGTGCTGGATAAGTTGGCGGTTCATTCCGCTGTGGCGACCCCAGATTAATAAAGGGATTAAGCCGAAAATAAAATAAATGAATAAAAATAAAATAAAATAAGATTTCTAAATTAATAAAATTTTAGAAAGGGCCGTTCCGATGCTCTGTCTTCATTCTGCAATGTATTTGGAAATTGATTTTAGATTAGCTCTGCCTGTCTTTCTCCCTTCCTGTCTCTCTTTTCTAAAAGGTAGAGGGGGGGTTAGTGCTTGGTCTCCTAATTGCGCTCCATGGTGCCACAAAAATCATATGCTGCTTTTAAGGATACTATTTGAAATGGCAGCTCCGATAAAGGTTATGATGGCTTCAGTATTCAGGATTCATTCCGAGGGTCATCTCCCAAATGAAAGCGGATAGCCTAATTAACAGTCTGCTTTGAATATCAATTCACGCCTGGCCAAAAACCTTTACACATGGATCATTATGTAGACTAAAATAATGTCCATTCAGACTGACTCTGACCTTTGCAACTATTGTACAAAATAAAATGTTGTCACATATTCCATCTTTGTCCTGAGCTGTCTTGGATTTGAGGTTTCTTTGTGATTAGATTTTTAATTTAGCTTTTTAAAACACACACACACACACACACACGCACACACACGGACACACACACACACACACACACACACACACGCACACACACACAAATGTTGCCTTTTTTGTAATGTCACCTAATGTTTCTCAAATTATTATTTGTAATATTAATTACAAATAATAAAAATTATTTTTAATAATAATAAAAATAAAAATGACAAATAATAAAAAAAAAAAAATTATTATTAAGTACAGTCTTTGCAACAAGTAGACGTACATTTTAGACAACTTCATTAAAATCTAAAGGCTGCAACTCTCACATGGTCGCCCACTGAAGCTAAGCAGGGCTGCACCTAGTCAGTACCTGGATGGGAGACCACATGGGAAAGCTAGGTTGCTGCCGGAAGTAGTGTTAAAGAGGCCAGCGGGGGGCACTCAACCTGCGGTCTGTGTGGGTCATAAACGCCCCAGTATAGTGAAGGGGACACTATAATGTCAGTGAGCGCCATCTGTCAGATGAGACGTTAAACCGAGGTTCTGTGGTCGTCCTTTGTAAAGAGTAGTTGTTTAACCCTGGCATCCTGGCCAAATTTGCCCACTGGCCTCTGTCATATATATATAAATTATTGATGATAATAATAATAATATATAATAATAATAATATAATAATAATATCAATAACAACTACAAAAACAACAACAACAACAATAATAATAGTAATGCTATGCAATTATTAATAGAATAATTTGACATGTACATTAAAAGTAATTATTAATATCATTCATGGAACCATCATGACTAAAGTATCATCAGATAGTAGCAGAAATGTTCCTAATCCACTTATAATTGTAAACTCAAAGTGTAATCTTACACTGTAACCAAAAAAAAGTCAAATTCAGACTTCTTATTTTAATTATTTCAGCCCAGTGTCCTTAATAAAGCACTTTAAATAGATTGCAAATGGCCTCCTTCCCATCCCTGCATTGCACCATCATTTCTCATTCTCTTATATACTCTGACCATTGTATCATTTTCCAGCAAATTCTAGCAGGCGTTTAGCCGCTTCAGTCCTGCTGTCCATATTTAATGGGATGGTGTTTGTGTTAGTTCGGAGTCGCAGCCTGCAGCCTGGGACGTGTGTTGTCATCTATGGTGAGAGTTTCCTCTGACACTGACATACAGGAGCCAGCTGTGAGCTGTCTGGCAGATCGGACCTAAGGGAGACGGCCGCCACCACTGCAAAATCTTTAATTACTCGCTAACAAGAGGAACCGTCCTCATTTAAACCCAAGCACATTGCACCGGCTCGCTCTGACAGGGGAAAGAGAATCCATTTTTTGAGGGCAACAGCTACTGGAACAATCAGACAGGAAGCAAACAGGGGCATTCAGATTATATGACGCATGACACTCCTAAACTAGCCACGCGTAGCGAAGCTTTTCCCTCACGGCTTCAAGCCGAATCCACATTACAGTCTGATTCTGGCTCAGAACTGCCTATTTGGACTTTAAGAGTTGGTCTGACTAACGTATATATTTGAAGTGACCTTTTCATGTGGTCACTAGGGATGGGGGTTATCAGAAATGGATTAGAGCACAACAATTGCATATGAATTTTCCAAAAATTTATGAATATTTGTCCACCCATTTCCACAACATTAGGTGGGTATGGGTAACACTTCAACATGAGTATGAATATGGGTAGCATTTTTCTGTAACACTTTATTAAGACTGATATAACACCTTTATAATCATGACATGACACATTATGAATATGAATCAGATGTTATACATGCTTATGACAACTGTTATTAAGTGTCATTGTATTATTTATGTATTATGTATTTATGTATTATTTATTCATTTTATGTGCAAATATGACATTGTTTGTGATATATTTGTTATGATGACTTGACATAAACATATATATCACAAATATGACTTCAAATTACCTACACAACATTACTTGTTATAACAGATGCGTTCTGTTTAAATTCATAACACAATTAAATTGGCCTCATGGCATTCATGTTTATTACAGATTTATGACAAGTTATGTTGTCTTGCTAATGTCTAATGTTAGTCTTCATCCACGTCATCTTCATATCAGCTCTCCTCAGAAATATTCACCTCTTCAAATAACCTCTCAAATCCCCTCCAGCAGAGTAAAACTTTTGACAATCCATTTTCTTTGTTTCCTTTTTGCAAACCAGCCGCTTGACATAACCATAACAGCTTGAACTGTTATCAGCATAAAGCTATGCAGCAACGTTTCCAATAAACGTCACCATATGTCAAAAGAATCATGCAGCCATTGGCTAAATTCTCCATCAGTCAAACTAGATAGTAAGCTACTGGCTAAAAGTAGCTCTCAGATATGCATATGCAGAACGTCAAAACACTTGACTGCTTTGTTTAGATTTTAATAACTATGACTTATGATTTTATCTGTAACACAGCTATGACATTGTCTTGCTTTTTTACTACAAAGACAACGTTTTCGACCGTAAGTATTATAGTAAACAATGTAAACAATAGGTCTCTGGATGAACTGGTGACATAAACAAATGAATAACCATCCATAATTCAACACTATTGTGTCTGTAGACTAAATGTGTCTAGTTAGATGTTGTTCTGAGGACTCTTACCTTTCAAAATAAATCATGATGTACAACAATGAATATGTGTGTGTCTTGTTATTATGATGATATTCACTTCATATCTAATAAGCGTTTTCTGTACAACTTGCACCAACTTAGCAATTGTATTCTGTATAAGCTTCCCATTGAAAAACAGCTAGCTGCAATCGCAGCTTGAGTGTTGTAGCTTTAGACTGATGTATAGTTTGTCAAGATTACTCGTGTTCTTTTTGATGTGATCTATTCGAAAACACTGTAATGTGCAAAAACAGCACCCCAGTGCATCCATGTCCTGATACTGACTAAGAGGTTTTAAACAACGTGGCGCAAAATGTGAAAATTAGAGTTGCACTGGTCTGAAAATAGCAAGAAATCGTGCCATACACGTTTTGCACCTTATTGTGCCGGGTGTATGATAGGGTCTAAATATTTTGACGCTTAGTAAGTGAATAACCCTAGGTTTCTCAAATTGCATTTTCCCCAACTGTTTGCTGATCTAGCCTTTAAACTTTGGAAATTCATTCATTACCTCTTTTTAAAGTGCTCATTGAATTCAACCCCGGTGCCTTGTAAACTTTTTCAGGCGGTTGATAAAGCACAGATAAAGAATTCTTTGTGTTTTTATTTCAGGAAGTTGCGTAAGGCCACCCAATTAGATTTCATGTGAATGTACTTTCCGGGCAGTTTGAATTTGTCATATTTTCTTTTGTCAATCTCTAAATTGAAGCTTTTATTAGAATACTGTACCGCACAAGGGGAGTTCAAATGGTTGTTCACTGCCTGTGAATTGATGATTCAAAGAGCATGACCATGGGCAAATGTGTTCATTTTCCTTTTGAAATTAAAGATTAAACCAGAGGTTCAGTGAGACAAAACATAACTGATTCATATGAGGTTATAATAGAGAACAAACTCTTTTGTAGATCCTGACGTCTGTGAATTTCTGAGCTACAGCTTGTTTTATGTTCACCTTCAGTTCAATATATGGAGTATTTGTTAAAGAACATGCAAGTTGTGTACAATTTTCAAACTGCCCCAGGCTATAGTATCATCAGTTGGAGTTCTCTGCACCCCGCAACGCAGCTTTTATATGTCTATAAAGGTTTAATCCCCTGAGTTTTAGGGCCTGCCGGTGGCCAGCCATTTCTGTGAAGGAGAAACGTTGCACCGTCGATTCTTTCATGTCAGTCTGTCTGCAAATCTGCAACTGTGTTCTATAGTGCTCTGTCTTTTTTATTGTTGGTCATGTCCACACACTCTCATTGCTTCAAGCAGCACTTGCTTTATTCCGTTCCTGCCGTGTCTACATTTAGAGGCACTTAAAGGCCTGGGATTTCAAAAGGTTCCTAAAAACCTTTACCAAAGTCTTCTCAAGGCTCACAACACTATTCTTAACTTAATAAAACTCATCTCTCCTGATTTATTCGACACTCTTTCATGTTCTTCTATTGTGAGTTTGTAGGACACAAAATGGCAAAAATAGTAAAGTAACACTGTGTATTTTTCCTTTTATTGCAGACTGGAAGAAAAGAAAAAGGAGACCCGCTCAATTCGGCTATTGACAAGATGACCAAGAAGACCCGTGATCTTCGTAGACAGGTGAGTCAGTCCTTTTGTCTTTGGTTTTCCTCGATAATAAAAACATAAAAGGATTTGGAGCACTTTCCTGAGAGAAGCCTTTCCATGATTTACAGTTGACGGCAAAATTATTAGCACCACCTGTGAATTGTAATTATTTATTTAATGAGTAAGAACATTATTAACAGTTTTTTTTCTAATAATATGTATTTTTCTTCTGGAGAAAGTCTTATTTCTTATATTTAATCTGAAAGGTCAGTATCATTAGCCCCCTATGACTTTTCCAATTAACCTAACTTAAGCATAGTTAACCTAATTAACCTAGTTAAGCCTTTAAATTGCACTATAAGCTGAGTACCAGCATGTTGTAAAATGACTTTTAAAATATAATAATATACTGTCTTCATGGCAAAGACAAAAAAACAATTACTTTAACAATTTATTTAAAACAACTTTATTAATTAATTGAAATGAAAAGTTTGGTATTTAATATTAGTTTGTTTAAATGTGTTATGCCGCACATCTAAATAAAATAATTACAATTTCACAGAAGTGCTAAACATGTTGTCTTGAATTGTACATATACTTATTTATATATACATTACGTAAAATATATTTATTTATTTATTTATTTATTTATTTATTTATTTATTTGATTGTTTGTTTGTTTGTTTTATTCATTTATTTATTTATTTGTTTGTTTGTTTGTTTGTTTATTTATCTTTTTATTTTTTATTTTATTTTATTATTTAATTTTTTCTGTCTGTCTGTCTGTCTGTCTGTCATTTATTTACTCTGTCTGTTAATTAATATTAATTTATTTATTTATTTATTTTGTCTGTCTGTCTGTTTATTTATTTATTTATTTTGTCTGTCTGTTTATTTTTTATTTTCTTAGTTACTTTTATTTATTTACTTTTTATATGTTTGATAGTTTGTTTGTTTATTTATTTATTTTTATAACAGATCTTCTGCTAGACCATTCAAGTGCCTTCATATTTAATTATTGCTCATGGTTAAAACTTAGTTGAAAAATACTTGTTTACTGAATCTTGTTTTATAATGTTTTATATTTATTGTTGATGCATCAAGTATCAGTACTTGAGTACGGGAACATGAATGTTTTCTTTGAGCCTGCAGAAGGTCTTAAAGCTTTAAATAAAACCAGGCAAACAAAAAAGTAACCATAATGCACAGCACAGAAATATTTTTTGTGTTCAACTTTCAGAGTAAAAAAACGTTTTTGAGAAGCATTTGAGCTTAAATAAGACTGCCTTACATTTCTGAACCTCTTAGTGTCGTGTATAAGAGCATCAAACAGCAGTATTTCTCTAACTCAAAATCTGAAGTCCATGCTCTTCACTTCAGCAATCAGCACAGCTTAAAAGCTCTTTTGATGCACTTTCTCTCTCCATCGCCATCACAAAAGAATGTGTAGATGAATGTGTCAGATCAGGCACCACTAGTTTAAATGTAAAAAAAAAAAATATTAAATGTATATATATTTTATATATATTTTATATGTATATATATATATATATATATATATATATATATAATATATATATATTATATATAATATATATATATATTTATTTATTTATTTATTTTATTATTATTATTATTATTATTATTATTATTATATATTATTATTATATATTTTTTCTTCAGTTACACCAACAAAGTTGTATAGAAAAACGGGTAAAATTTGGTTTAAAAAATGGATAAAATAAATCTAGCATATATGTGGGTTTCACTCAGACTGGTTTGTGCTAGATTTTTGATAAAAAAAAAGCATCTTAAATTGCAGTATTTTCTTCACTCAAAGATGTTGTAGCTTTTAAAGATTTGACATCCCTTTATGACACTTTTTATGGTCTTTTTTGTCATTCTAAAGTTTGATAGCAACCGCCCCATCTGTAGCTTTTATTATTTGGAAAAGAGCAAGTAGCATATTGTTTACATACCAAGAAAAATCACCTTTTGTGTTCCATTGAAGAAAGAAAGCCATTTTTCCTAGGTTTCGAACAGCATGAAGGTGAGTAAATGGTGACACAAGCTTCATTTTGGGTGAACTATTCCTTTCATAAATTCACCATATAACACATTCAGCCAAGGAAAAATTGTCACCACACTCTAAACATCAAGATGTCAGCTGTCAGGGAGCATGCAATCACTACGGTCACCCTTTCATTTGAAAGGTTTCTCCACTTGCTTAGGAAGATTGTTGTTTTTCTCAGTTTTTGTCCAGTGAGATTGTTGTGCTTGACCATTCAAAATTTGTTTTGTGTTATATCAAAACTTTTGAGCGCAATTTTATTTTGTTAAATGTTTTGCTAGTTTCCGATTTTTTTCCCACCTAGTTTGAAATGGACTTGTTTTTCGTTGATTTGAGATTTCTATCTGTCTGCTGTCCTTCACTACAAGGTTCACAGTTCTAAATGGGGAAAGGTTTGAGACCCTGTTGCTGTTATGCTCAATTATCAATGTCGTTTTAGCTTGTTTTATTATCTAATCATTAGAAACAGTGTTTTTTGAGACCACATTTGGGTCACATTTTCTCCCAATGGGGCATTAACATCACAAATGTTATAACTAACTAAAATTATAAACTTTTAATCATTTTAATAAAATTGTTCAGAAATACAAAGGTAAAGCCTTCACATTTCAGAACATCTTTGACCTTCTTAGAAGACCCCTATTCTGCAGAGATCCACTCTAACTCTAATTAAAAAACATCTGAACTAGCTAACCGAGAGCTAAAAACATCCAGCCAAGAGTTCTGTAGGTGATTGGAGCTAAACACTGCAGGATGTTGGCCCTGCATGAACAGGATCGCACCATTATGGTGTAGGTACAGAAAAGAGTAGGGGTTTAACCCTGGCATGCTGACCAAATTTGCCCACTGGCCTTTGTCCATCATGGCCTCCTAACCATCTCCATATCATAATTGGCTTCATCTCCATCAATCTCCATCAATCAGCTGGTGTGTGGTCTGGCACAATATGGCTGTGGATGAGGAGATGCCCCCCAATATGTAAAGCACTTTGAGTGTCCAAGCACTATATAAATGTAAGGAACTATTATTATTATTATTATTATATTATTATTATTATTATTATTATTATTATTTATTATTATTTATTATTATTATTATTATAAACGATAATGCTTTACCTTAAAAAATAGTTTATGTCAAAATGTCAAAACAAAAAAGGATACACAGTATTGCCATTAAATCAGTTTTGGAACAAGCAAACAACCAACCGATCTGTAAATGCCCTTAATTACATGGCTCTCTCAAATGACTGTCTCAAAAAGTTGTCTTGGGCCATGGCCAAGGATGACAGCTATCAAATCTCCCTTTTCCAGGTGCTCCTGGACCAGTTCAGGTGATTATTAATGCTCCCAGATAGCTTCCTCCAGGTATTATAGACCTCCTTGGCCTGCCCCCACTGAGAGAAAACCCTCTTCACCCCACATCACAGTAAATCCACCGAGAGAGCAACTAACGTGGAATGAATGTTCATTTTGAGAGGCCTGCTTTAATTACACACTTGGAGTTCAGGAGTGTGTTAGTGGGTGTATAAATCAGCCGGCGCAGAGGTTAAGAAGCAGAGCATGCACACACACACACAGCTGGAGTTAGCACACAAATGTTCGCCGTTTACCCTCCGCCCGCTTTCTACAATCTTTTATAATTGGAAAACATCTTTTAAAATCTTCCCACTCCCACCCCCTTCCACCAAGACTGTAAATTCGAGGGCCGCATTTTCAGACTCAGCAGTCGTACATCACCTCCCTCATTTCTGCTCCTTCCCCCCACCCGCCTTCGCTGAACTCCGTGGCCGTCGTGTTCCCGCATCTTCTGTCACCCGCTTCGCTGGACCAATATTTGGAGAGCTATAAACTTTCCTTGACACGTGTATTGTAGTTGCGTGTCGGTTGAGGAAGCCGGCTGTTTACAGATTTGCCAGGCCAAGCATTTTTAATCCTCTTAAGACATTTATTTCATTATCTATCACGGCCCGGGGTGGGGCAAGATGTTTTCCTCACAGATACATAG
Organism: Danio aesculapii; assembly: GCF_903798145.1. Taxonomy (NCBI): domain Eukaryota; kingdom Metazoa; phylum Chordata; class Actinopteri; order Cypriniformes; family Danionidae; genus Danio; species Danio aesculapii. The sequence goes on along the minus strand of NC_079435.1, from coordinate 18,001,806 downwards.
AGGTTTTATAGTACAGTAAAGTGGTTTAAAGGAAATGAAATGTGTTTGATAGCCCTGATTTACCCTGACTGTCTGCTCCCGAGTCATCTTCTGGTAATTCCAACCAATCACTTCCTGTTTCCATTGCCGGTGAGCTCCATATGCTCCTGCATCTGATAAACCACCTCTCACCTGAGCAACATGTCACTGGAAACTCATTGCAAACAAATTACATTTTAATCACTTTAATGGGGTTTGAGATCCAAAAAAAACTGCCAAGGTTAGGAGGATTCTAAGCGAGATGCAGACCAAGCTGTTGATGTATTGATGTGAAATCCATGCACATATGTTGGATGTTTCTCATCACGTATTTTAATTTCAGGCAGTGATCAACGGGCAGCAGTTGCCTGCTGTGGTTGTGCTGCTGTTTACCGACTTTGCAGAACAGCCTCTATGGGCTTTATGATGGCAGATTAGCCTGATTCAATAAAATGACGGCAACAT
>NC_079435.1:17986535-18001223 GCF_903798145.1 Danio aesculapii | reverse complement strand
AATTAAAATGACGGCAACTTTTAAATGTTGCCACATGATTAGAGTTGGGAGCTCCTTCAAATTTATTATTAGGGCCAAATTATATTTTATACCCCGTTACCCACCCCATGCCCAATCCTGCCATTTCCCCCTTGATTTATACCCCTGATAAATGGGACACTACTACTAAACTGGGGTGCGTTTCCCAAACGACATAACTAGTGGCTGAACTCATAATTCGATGCATCGTTTGGGAAATGAACGATGTAGTGACCAGTGTAGTGACCAGTGTTTTCCCAAAACCGTAGTTTCTCTGTTGCTGTTGTCCATCATTTGAACCACGTAAGTTATAGTGTAAAACGTCCACAATGATGCTCTAAACGGGATGGAGTAACAACTTCTTTAGAGAAAAGTACCATCTTTTTTATATAAAATGATATTGTTTTACACACACACTCTCTTAAAAAAATCCCACATTACTTTTAGCCAAATTAGCCACTCGTTTTCTATATTAACTGAAATATATGTAAATGGCACATATAGGGCCAATGTTTCCTTTACAAATATTATTGAGAATATTCGATAGTCTCTGCTAGAACATAAAACTACTTAGCTCATAAATCATATAAATTGTTATAATAATAATAATAACAATAATAATAATAATAATAATAATAATTTATAAATTATAAATTATTATTATTATTATTAGTATTATTAGTAGTATTAGTATTATTATTATCATTATTATTATTATTATTATTATTGTTCTTCTTCTTCTTCTTCTTTTTCTTCTTCTTCTTCTTCTTCTTCTTCTTCTTCTTCTTATTATTATTATTATTATTATTATTATTATTATTATTGTTATTAATATTAAGTAGTATATTGTTTATTTATTTTATTTATTTTTTATTATTATTAATTTTTTTTTTGAAAAGTTTGCTTTTACAACTGTGACACATTCAAACCACTGCAGAAATGTTCTAACCACTAGGCCCATGTCATATACAGTAGGTTACTGACACATTTCTTAATAAATAACCAACTATAAATTGAAACAATTAACCTATGCTATATATTTTTGTATTTATAAGCTTTGGAGACATAACGTTAATTCCTCTTTTAAATAATAGTCACCTTTAGCTTTAGTCATGAGCCACGGCTGCGTTCAAATGTTTTCAAAGTGCGCTACGAAGGAAACGCAATTGTTAATATAAAGATCACTACAACTGAACTGTAATAAATACTTTAAAAGCAAATTACAGCTAAGAGAGATGACCTTAATGTTTTTTTTTATTCATTCCGAATTGAATTATTGGAATATTCTAAATGAATAGGGCAAAGGGTGGATAACTGGGGATAGAACACAACAAGGAACTATTCTTCTAACTACAGCTCTAGAGGTGTAGTTACAAGCATACAAGTTTGTGTCGCAGTTTGCGAATGTTCGTTGGAACAACGAATTTGGGAAACACTAAACCAATGAACTATGAAATGACGGAACTTACAACCTTAGTTGGCTAACGATGGTTTTCGGAAACACACCCCTGTTTGATTAATTTTTAGAGTTTGCACCAGAAAGAAATGCTTATTTATTAGTGAAGACTTTTTTTTTTATTTCCACTATGGAAAGTGATCTTTCTAATATTGTAATAGTATTATGTATTTCTCGTTAATGACACCATTAGTTTCACCATTAAGTCATTGTTTACACCCTAGTTTCATTCTCTAGTCACTTACTTATCGTCACTTACTTATTAACTGGTGCCAAATATCAACAGTAAGGACGGAATTTGCTCGGTAGGAGAAGCTGCATGAATCTTTTCTTCATTTAATTAATGACTTGCGTCTCAGAATTTGATGCCGACATGTAATGAATGCATTGTGGCATTAGAAGGCGTGAGATGGTTACAGCGTTTTAGAATCACCAAAACAAGATTTCAGATGTTTTACAACATGGTCAGCCTGCTGGTTTGTGCGTTCACATTTTTATCACCACATCATCTCTTTTTAACAAAATCACATGACCTTTGTTTCCTACACTGTTATGCGCATATGTTTTTTATGCGCATTTTCAAAATGTATGCGCATTTGATGTTTCCATCAACTGTTTTTTAATGCGCATATCCAAAATCTGCCTAAAATTGTTGGATGGAACTATTGCTAATTTCAATATAAAAGTCTTTTTTTTAATGATTTAATCTATTGATCAGTCCTAATGCAGTCCTAAAATACTAATTAGTTATTATTTAAATTATATTTATACTAGAAAGGTCAAATATTAAGGAATGTGCTGCATTGAAATGAGCGTCACCAACACAGATGCCATACTTGTATTAAGCTTCATTATTCCAAACAGTGAGAAGGACCAAAATGCAGTATTTAGTAGTCATTTTGGTCTTTCGCCATGACACTCACTATGAGGAATGCTGAAATTAGGGCACCATTTAACATTTTACATTCTAAAAATTAAGAGTTATATCTGTTATGTTATATAATATGATGTAATAGAACTGAGCTAACCATTAGGTGCTGTTAATAATTAGCAATAGAAAATATAGCTAAATGCTACAGATTTATTGCTCGTTGTTAGTGAATATTAGGTAATACATTTTAGTTATTGCAATATTGCATTAACATCTTAGACATTCATTTGCAGAACTCCCAAAATGGCTCCCATTTTTATGTCCTTTTGGGGAATGAAGATAAATTAAGGCAGTAACTGATGCATAACGCAAAACAACTTGTACAGCACGCTGGGGAGCATGTGATATTTGCGTACATTTGCATGTATGGATCTGGGTAAATATATGCGCTGCTTATACCATGATTTGTGTGTGTGCATGTGTGTGTGTGTGTGTATGCAAGTAAATGCATTTCCCTACTCATGGCACTAAAGATATGAGCTGTGAACCTCTATGATCCGCTCAGGGCTTTTCAGGCCCCTCAGTCAAATGAATGGAGGCATCGCCATCTCATCAAATCAGTCTCACCAGGGGAACATCCGAGTGTCTGTGGCAGCCGGCTTTGAGTTATTACTGTCTACCTGGCAAGAGAATATACCACCCCGACCAGTGCAAATCAAGTAATAATGCCGAGCCCTGTTCACGATCACAGGCACTGCAGAGGACTGCGCTTGATTTTTCTATTTCCCTCACTGCTGTTTCTATGTTGTATTACACTGGTTCTGTTTAGCTTCAGCATGTTTATAGTTGGATGGATGGATGGATGGATGGATGGATGGGTGGGTTAGTGGGTTGGTGGGTAAATGGATAAATGGATGGATGGCAGTTGGGTGCATATACTGTATGTAGCCACAACAGTTTTTTGTTTCTAATAAATCATAGTTTTTTTTTTTTTTTTTTTGTAAAGAAACAGTATATGTTGCTTTGTAAATCATGTTTACTGATATTCTAAATAATTAAATATCCCCATTTTTTATCATAAACATTTGATTAATAGAAAAAAAAATATTATTGTTGTTGTTGTTGTTGTTGTTGTTGTTGTTGTTATTAATAATAATAATAATAATAATAATAATAATAATAATAAAATAGAATTGTTGTTGTTGTTATTATTATTATATGTATTATTATTATTATTATTATTATTATTATTATTATTATTATTATTATTATTATTATTATTTGTATTATTTGTATTATTTGTATTGTTTGTATTAGTTTTATATTAATAATAATAATAATAATAATAATAATAATAATAATAAATAAGTAAATAAATAAATAAATAAATACAAATAAAAAATATTGTTTTTTTCTTCCTCCTTTAAACTTTTTCTTTGTATTCATTTGAGGAAATACTCATATAAATCTTGGGTCTTTTTATATTTCCTCTGCTGCATTTCAGGCTCTGTTGTATGTTTCTGGCATTGTTTTGTTTTGTTTTCCCCTTTAACCAAACCTTTGTACGTCTGTCTGACAATTTCTGCAATTTATTTCACTTTGTTTCGAGAAGATGATTCAATATGATGAAACAAAAAACTCCTCTCATAGTTTTTTTGCTATATTACTTGTTCTTTTTAATACTCAAGTACAATTTGAAGTTGCACTTTTTCATATTTACTTAAATATTCTTTGTTTACAACTTAAAGTATTGACTTTATTCTTTGCACATGAGTGGGCGCAGCCATTTGAATCTTTTTGGCTCGAGACTTCCGGTCTCATTCACCTCTATTCAGTTTTAAATGTTAAAAACAGCTTGTTACACTGATTGATGTTGCAAACTGATATTTTCTTATTATATGATTCTGCTTTTTCTGTATAGTCATGCAAACACTTGTTTGTAGAGCAAGTAGTTTGACCATTTTCTGCGGTTTATTGTTCCTAGTCATTTCTCCCATAGGCAACTAAATCGGAAGTTCTAAAATAGTCGCAAAAACGAGCGCACATCTGCATTGAAGAATAGGGTCAATAGTGTTTGATTTGACTATCCGTATGTGGGAGTCTGTGAAATTAACAACTAATTGCCATATAATTTTTCACTTTTGTACAAGATGGATTTGAATGATCTGCAATTTCATGAAATACACCTTTAAGGGTTCCAAGAAATTAAAATAAAGTTTTATAAATGTTAATATCAGTATGGTAGTCTTAAGGATATTTATAAAAATAGTGACAAAATTTGCATTAAGAAGATATAAACATTCAAAACTTGCAGTTTTTCACTTCTGCCTAAATCAGGCATGTCCAAGCTCGGTCTGGAGGGCCGGTGTCCTGCAAAGTTTAGTTCCAACCCCAATCAGACACACCTGGGCTAGCTAATCAAGCACTTACTAGGCTTTCTAGAAACAGGTGCAGGTGTGTTGAGGCAAGTTGGAGCTAAAATCTGCAGGACACCGGCCCTCCAAGACCGAGTTTGGACCCCCCTGGCCTAAATGGATCAACAACATTTTTGAAATCATCTCATACTTCAGTTTCTCATCAAATCTTTCGTCCAATCAAATGGTATAAAGTCTCTGGCATGTCCCGTCTCCTTCAAGATGTTTTTCATTTGATGAACTTGAACTTAACAACTATAAAAAAAAGTTATTGCCTGTATTAAGGGGTGTGGCTACTGTATGCCCCACCCTGTCTTCATGTTTCAGCGGAGAATGTCACACACCGATTAAAAAAATAGCACATTTCAAACTGTTAATTTTGACAGCAAATTTTGGTTTAGTTTTAGTCTCAGTCTTTTGAATAAAATTCAATTTTAGTTTAAGTCATATTTTAGTCTTCTGAATCATTTTAGTTTTAGTCTAGTTTTAGTTGACTAAATTTCATAAGATTTTAGTTCAATAAATCTATTCGAGATTCTTCAAACATGAATCTTCTTTTTTCTCTCAGCTCTTGCCATTTCATTCTAGTTTAATCTGACAGGTGTTCCTGTGGATGATGATGTAATTGCACCCTGCGTCTACTGTCGTTCAGTTATTTTTTAAATGTGTGTGTGTGTGTGTGTGTGTGCATCATGCATCACACACCAAGTTAATTTCTGATTGGACATTTTCCAAAAAACGTCCCTCAATCATGTTTATGTCTCGTTTTTATAAGTCAACGAAAATGTCAGTATATTTAATTATACTTGTCGTCATCATCACTTAATTTTTATTTAGTTTTTATTTAGTTTTCGTCAGTAGAAACTTGTTAATCACAAAAGTTATGACAAACATTGTTCATCAATGAAATTAACTCTGATTTCAAAGCACTTTATGGGATTGTAGTTGCAGTTGTAGATTCAGTTGAGACAGATATGGAAATAGCGCTAAACACATTTATTGTTTTTAGAGTGTTGACACAAAGGGAATGGAAGAGAGAGGAGAGTACTGTCCACCACGCTACTTTGCATAAATGCATAAGCAGGTCTTTATGCTACACAGGCATGAATTGAATAACTATGCAACTTCAGCCCTGCAGTGCGAGCTCTGACGAACGCATTAGCATCACTATCAGATCCATCAATAGTGCCGCAGAACAGATTAGACTAGTTCATATATACTGTAGAGATTAACCTCAAAAGAGTCTTCCATTGCCTTTAGCCTCCTGAGCAATCACGTCTCCTTCCGCATTGCGCAGAGGGCAATTGATGATTCCCACACTTTCTTCATTTAATTATTTTTTGGGGGGATGACGTAGCTGTTTCGAGGCCCAAACGGTACTAGTTTGAACCACCGATCCATGAACTATCACCACTGTGCCCTTGAGCAAGACACTTAGGTTGCTCCAGGGGTCCTGTCTCTGTAATGAGTGTACTTTAAGCACTTTGGATAAAAGCATCTATGTCCTAAAAAAAGGACTATGGTGGTACCCATTTAGCAGACACTTTTATATAAAGTGACTCCGAGAAAATTTATTACAGAGAGAGTCGTCTTGGAGCAATGGAGTGTTAGCGGCTATGCTTTAGGGTCCAGCGGTGGCAACACATGGGTCATTCCCTGAGGAGCTTCAACCAGCAAACCTGCCCTTTTCTGCAGGCTATCGAGTTTTATAATGGGAAGGGAGATGAATATGGATTGTTGTGACATAAGTAAATGGAAAGGGCATATATTATGAATAGTAAATAGCATGTGTTGCTTGGTTGCTAGATGGTCTTCATAACTGGTCCAGACCCTGCTTTCATGACTGCCACTTTTGTATTTGATGAGGGTTGTAGGTTGTATGATAGTTAGATATAAAGACAGATATATATACAGACAGACAGAAAAACAGACAGACAGACAGACCAACATATATACTAACAGACAGACAGATGGACAGACAGACATATATATATATAGACAGGCAGATATAAATAGACAGATAAACAGACAGACATAGACAGACAGACATATAGACAGACTGACAAACCGAGTGATATATATATATATATATATATATATATATATATATATATATATATATATATATATATATATATATATATATATATATATATAGACAGATAAACAGACAGCCAGACAGATATACAGTATAGACAGACAGACATGAGCCTGACTGTCACTTTTGTATATGATAAGGGTTATTTATTGTATAAACGATAGGTAGACAGACAGACAGACCAACATTTATACTGACAGACAAGACAGACAGATATAAATAGACAGATATACTGACAGATAGACAGACAGACAGACAGACAGACCAACATTTATACTGACAGACAAGACAGACAGATATAAATAGACAGATATACTGACAGATAGACAGACAGGCAGACAAAGACAGTTAGACAGACAGACAGACATATATAGACAGACTGACAAATATAGATATATAGACAGATAAACAGACAGACAGGCAGACAGATGTATAGACAGACAGACAGACAGACAAATAGGCATAAGCCTGGTTATATATTGCATAATTGATAGACAGACAGACAGACAGACAGACAGACAGACAGACAGACAGACAGACAGACAGACATATATAAAGACAGACAGACAGATAGACAGACATGAGCCTGACTTTCACTTTTTATATAATAAGGCGTATATATTGTATAATTGATAGTTAGACAGGCTGACAGACAGACAGATATATAGACAGACAGACAGACCAACAAATATGCTGACAGACAGACAGACAGATATAAATAGACAGATAAACAGACAGACAGACATAGATAGACAGACAGACAAACTGAGTGAGAAAGATATATAGACAGATATACTGACAGATAAACAGACAGGCAGACAGATATATAGACAGACAGACAAACAGACATGAGTCCGATTGTCACTTTTGTAAACGATAAAGGTTATTTATTGTATAATTGATATATAGACAGACAGGCCAACATATAAACTGACAGACAGACAGGCAGACAGACAGACAGATATATAGACAGACAGATATAAATAAACAGATATACTAACAGATAGACAGTCAGATATAGACAGATAGCCAGACAGACATAAATAATCAGACAGGCTGACAAATATAGATATGTAGACAGATATACTGACAGATAAACAGGCAGACAGATATATAGACAGACAGATAAACAGACAGACAGACATATATAGACAGACAGACAAACATGCAGACAGACAGACAAACAGACAAGAGCCTGATTGTCACTTTTGTATATAAGGGTTGTATATTTATAACTGACAGACAGACATGTATAAATAGTAAGACAGATATACTGACAGATAGACAGATATACAGACAGACAGACAGACAGACAAAAAAATTAATGTTTATCTTTAATTTGCTGTCGTATTATTTTGGTTCTCTGACTAATGCATTATTCATGTACACAAATGAGCGTCCAATAATTTATTTATGTTAAGTTTGTTTTGACAGGTGGAACATTTATAAATATCAGTGTAATTATCAATATTTTTCACTTGAGAATCACTTTCTGATTATTCAGTATGAAATATTGCCTCTCTAGGAACTTAGGAAGTGGGTAGATGCTTGCAGACAAGGGGGAAAACACGCCATGTGCAGAAACTATAGTGAATTATAGCCTATGTGTGTTTTTTCTTTTCTTTTTTTGAGTCAACAGAGTTTGGATACATATTTAATATTAGCCAACGGCAATGAGTGGTGAAAGTCTTAGGAGGTTTGGGACTCCCTTCATAGGCAAAAACGTGAACAAAATGCAGGAAAAGGATTGCAAACTAGAAACTTAAAAAAATAAAAGTTAATTTCAACAACAACAATAACGGTCATGTTTTATTTTATTTTATTTTGTTTATTTATTTATTTATTTATTTTTTATTTTTTTTATTATTATTTTGGCTTAGGCCCTGATTATTTTATTTATTTATTTATTATTTATGTATTTATTTATTTATATATATTTTTTATTTTATTTATTTTATTTTATTTTATTATTTTATTTATTTTATTTTATTTATTTTATTTTATTTTATTTTATTTTATTTTATTTTATTTTATTTTATTTTATTTTATCAGTTCCTCTCAAATGCCACTTAAGCTCCATAGATCAAGAACAAGTAAAAAAAAAAATCCACATTAATGTCATGCAAAACCTAAAGCGTAAAACATCTGAGCTGCAGCTGTTAGATGAATAATACTGGAGGTGCGAGAGAGTATACCGCGTTGAGCTAATACTCTTAAATAGCTGTTCACATGCAATTAGCAGTCACCACACACACATCCCTTTACACCACTTTGAGCTGCGTGTCATCTGTCATCCTGTTTCCAAATAAATGTGTCTGTCAAGTCCTCCCTCTAAGCTCTGCATTGACGGATCGCTTACTCCAGGATGCTCCTCTAGTGCACAACACTTCTCTAGACATATGCTTAAGCAAGATCTCTCTCCCTTTTAGTTTTTCTCAGTGGGGAACCATTTTGTGAAGTGCAAATAAGAACAAACTTGATGTATGGGCTTTGAAAAAGTATGGGCTCGTAAAAGTTAAACAATAAGGTAGATTGTCAGGCATGTCCAACAGAGACAAGAGGTCAGTTGCATGTATCGTGTTATCATCATTAATATATATTTTTTTTAACTGTAAAAAAGTGAGGGAGAGAAAGAAAAAAACAAACATCGCAAGTGTTGATCATAATAAATTCAAATCAAACGCTGTAATGTGAAGTGGACACTGACAAAGGATTGTGGATCCAAATGCAGGTTTATTAAACAGAATGGTCAGGCAAGCAACGGTCAACACAGGGGCAATCAGGTACATACAGAGAATCCAGAGTCGTAGTCAAATAACAGACGAGTGGTAATAAGGCAAGCAATAGACAGGAATACACAAACAAACAAGGCGAGGGCAAAAACGGCTAGACGAGGCATCAGGAAACTCATTGTAATGTTCGCAATGCTGTTTAACAAGTCTCAGCCATGAATTGTAAGTGTGTGCTGTGTATACAGTCCTTGTAATAAGTCCATAATGATCCTTCGGCTGTGAGTGTGTGCAATCAGCGGGATCTGGAGCAGGTGCGTGTGAGTGATGCATGACTGGAATTGTAGTCCATGTACCGGCAGAGTTATAGTCCGTTGTGATCTGTGTGTTTACCAACGGTGTATTCCTGAAAACAAGACCATTTTTTTGCTTGTCTTGAAAATGCTTCTTTGTAGATATTTGAAGACTTTTTTTAAGACGAGCTGTGTTTTTTGCTGTGCTGTTCGTTCGACAGATCACAGCATTTGTGATTATTATTATTATTATTATTATTATTATTAATTATTATTTATATATAATATTAACCAATTTTATCAATATTTTGCATCACTTTTTTTGTCTAGGTGTATGATTCTCGCTTGGTGTGCGAGAGGTCCCGGGTTAAATCCCGGACGAGCCCCCATGACATGTCAAATCTTAAAGAAGGTCAGTCAAAGGCAAGGAGAGCAGCATTCATTTTGGATGAAACATATAAGCAAACACAACAATATCAACGAGTGAGGAACAAAATACCATGACCAACTAAATGCAATAAAGTGATTTTATTTAACAAGATAGTGATAATAAGTGCAAAATGTGTATACATAAAAAACAATACATTTTTACAAGAATATATTGAAATCACAAACAACAAACAGGACATAAAACGTTTAAACAGGTAGATGGGAGAGTTGGGAGAGATGAGACAGATTTTCTATAAAACATTTTATAGGCTTGGGGTCTCTTTTTTGTTGTTGCTTAAGATCACCCCAATGTTAAAGGTTTTGTTCAGGCTTTGTAAGTTAATTCTTTAGTTTCATAGTAGGACTAATCGAGGAACTAATTATTCGATTTCATAATGAATTATTAAAGTATAACATTAATTTATACAAGGATATGCATTAATAAGACGTGGTCATGGAAGCGAATTTGTCATTCGAATTATGTTCAGAGCTCCGTAGTTTAAAATAGTTAACAGCCAGTTAAACTATAGTATAGGATAACACACACAGCTGTCTAAATAAATAGGCTATAAAATGCACAGTTGATCACTTAGCCTTATTAAAATATTATTTAAAAATTAAAAAAAAAATAAAAAATTTAAAAAGCACAAAAAATTTTTTTAAAACAGAAACTTATTTTATCGAAGTGCTTTAATTTTAGAGAGTTATTTAAGATGTTTTAGTTACAAAAAAATTTGAGTTAGCATACTAGAGAAATTTTAGTTAAACTTGCCTTGCCTAAAAAGTACAGTAGTTCTATATGTGTTTACTGTTTAGATTATGAAAATTAAATTACAATCCAGCAAAGACTGCACATTAATAACCAGCATGTATAAAAACATGTAAAATGAATGCAAATTGCAGATACTATAAATTGTTATTATTTTTTTAGCAGGTAAATTATTTATTTACTATAAATATAAACGTTTCTTATTGTGAACAAACCGATATTGTATTGGTTATTATACTATTTAACACAGAAATTTAAGTGACTCAAATGTCTGTTCTCAAAAAATATATATATATAAATAAATTGTTGTGCATGCAGAGAATTTTAATAAATTATCAAATTTGATGTTCTGCTTTAAATACTTGACATTTAAATCCAAGTAATTGACATGCCTTTGTGCCATTCAACACCACACACGTCTATTGAACCACCTGAATGTGAAATGAGGTGCTTTTAAGCATCTTCAAATTATTATAATGCTGTTATTTACTGTTTTAGACTAGTTATGCTACCTCTCAGCAGCGCTGTCATTGTTCCAGACATGCTCTTCATGCGAACATTCTAAAATTGCTTGAAAAAAAAAAGGCTTAACATGGCTAGTGGAAAAGACATTCATTTTGGAGGAAAAAATTCTGCAGTTACCTTATAAATAAAGGATAAATCTTACAGCAAAACAACCTCAGATTGTAAATACATAGTGTAATGTTATGTCTGTTAGAAAACGCTGATGTGTGATAACTGTTTAAGATGATAATAAGAGGGCAAACTTAGTATATATATTATTATTGATACAAGTAAAAACAAAATAGTAATAGTAATAATATAAAGACAACACTTAACATGCTATTTAGGATGTTGCATTCATATTCTGGGTTCAAATGCTTTCATATATGTTGTATATATTAATATTAAATTGTAAATTGAATTAGATTTTTTTCATTCATTCATTCATTCATTTTCTTTTCGACTTAGTCCCTTTATTAATCAGAGGTCGCCACAGTAGAATGAACCGCCAACTTATCTAGCATATGTTTTGCACAGCGGATGCCCTTCCAGCTGCAACCCATCTCTGGAAACACCCCATGCGCTCTTGCGTTCACACACATACACTACAGACAATGTAGCTTATTCAATTTACCTATACCGCATGTCTTTGGACTGTGGGGGAAACCCACATGTACATGTGGACAACATGCAAACTCCACACAGAAATGCCTACTGACCCAGCCAGGGCTCGAACTAGCGACCTTCTTGTTGTGAGGCGATCGTACTACCCACTGTGTCACCCCTAATTTGATTTTTTTACATCACTTACAAGTGACACAGGCACATAAATGTATCATTTCTGAAGTGTAAACAGCATCAATCCTATGATTTTCCACTCAGTCTTTGCATTGAAGCCTACTGTACTGGTTCCTATACAACTTGCAGTTTTGAACAAACTATCATCTCTTAAACGTACTGTAGATTCTGAAGATAAGAAAACCTTCATGAAATAGCTATGTTTTCATTCAAAGATGCGAATTAAATCTATGCGCAAAACTGGAATATTGCATAAAACATTTGCAAATAAAGCAGCGTTTCCATCCAATTAGTTAGAGAGAAGAAAATTGTCACTCCCTAATAAACTGCCGCCAAATATAAATAAGAAAAATAGAATTTTCTAGAGTAGGAAAAGCCACGGTTGGCCTTTTTTTCTTATATCATAAGTTACTTGTGCCCCAGAAGATGTAGACAAAATGCAATGAATTTACAGTGTCTCTTTGGAGGTAATACTAAACCACTTTGATGAGAGACTTTGGTGCTCTAGAATGACCAAAACAACTTTTCAGGTGTTATAAACATGTGAAGGTCATGTGACCATCAGAAAGAAAGCAACATCCCATTTCTTACATTACGCGTTCTCTGTTCTTGCGGTCTCCTGAGTTCGTTCTTCCGAGGTAACTTGGCAAGACCAATCTCCCCAAGAATGCGAGTCCATTCTCTGCGTTCTTATAATGGAGAAACAGCTACAGTCTAAACCAGGGCTGCCCAAACTTCTATTGGTGTCCTGCATAGTGTAGTTCCAACCTCAATTAGACACACCTGGGCTAGCTAATTAAGCTCTTACTAGATATGCTAGGCAGGTGTGTTGAGGCTAAGCTCTGCAGTACACCGGCCCTCCAGGACCGAGTTTGGACACCCCTAGTCTCTGGGTCATTGCGTGTAAAGTATCTTCTTGGACTCTTTTAATGCTTCCAAACAGTTTGCTGCATATTTTAAGGTAATTACTTTAAAAACTTAAAATCGAGTATTTGTAATTTGTTACTTTACACCACTGGTTGAAATGACATCATGTAACTTATCTGATGCTCATGCTGGACTTTATTTGTTAAGTGTGATTCCATCGTAATTAATGAATCACATCAAAAACCTGATCAAATTAAAAAGTTTATCCTACACTGTAAAAAGTGATTATTTGAACCTTATAAGTATGCAAATAATACAAATTATGTGCATAATTATGAAAGTTAAGTCAATTTGTTGCTTTTAAGGCAACGGATTTACTCCCTTTTTTTTAAAGGGCACCTATGGTGAAAAATCTACTTTTCAAGCTGTTTGGACAGACAAATGTGTAGATTTAGTGTATAGCCCGTCATATTGGAGTGATATAAACACACCCAGTGCTTTTTTTTCAATTTAACAACATAAAAATGGTGGACCAATTGGAGCGGTTTTCAGATCGACCGCAACTTTACACAGGAGTGTGGTCCCCCCGCCCACCGAATTGATTGACAGCTGCGTATGTCCCGGTAGTCACGTGTATAATCATGTCAACAAGAGAGGACGAGCGTAAAGCAACCGGGAATAAAAGGTCTGTTTAGTTTACTAGGATCATCAAATATGATCAAGAGTGAGTTTTACAAGTTTAAAAAGTTTAAAACAGAGCGTGTGTGTAATGAATTACAGCAATTCACTTCAGCTTTACTTCATCAGCACAGCCGCGTGTCAGAACAATTATAAAGGAAGACGCTTCAATCTCGGTTTGTGGACGTTAAATCAGGTTTATTTTGTACATTAATATAACAGATATTCATACAGCAGTGGAGATTAACCTGTATCCTGCCATATTTGCGTGCAAAAAGAGTGCAAAGCTAAATGTGCACGCTGTCTGTCTGTCTGTGTGTGTGCGTGTGCGTGTGCGTGTGCGTGTGCGTGCGTGTTTGTGTGTGTGTGTGTGTGTGTGTGTGTGTGTGTGTGTGTGTCTGCTGCGCTGTGTGTGTGCATTTGTCTGCTGCACTGTGTGTGTGCATGTGTATCTGTGTGTGCGCGTGAACTTTGTAACGACATTGTGTGTGACTCATCGTTAAGTTGACTCATCTTAACACAACAAATGCATCAAATACTTATTGGTAAGGTTCTTACTGTAGTATTTCTCACAAACGCTACGTGAGATCTGCTTCCTTTATGTCTGTTTGTTGTCTGACGCAGCCGAGGGAGGAGATTAAGGCACGCTGAAAGGCACGTACAAACAGTAGGCGGGGAGGACTAGCCTTAAAGGTGCAGTACAACAAAACAGCCTCCTGGTGCAAAAATGTATAAAATAGAATAAAAAGTCTGATGGGTGTTTT
>NC_079435.1:17531535-17664035 GCF_903798145.1 Danio aesculapii | reverse complement strand
GAACTTATCTGAGCATCACTTCATTGGCATTTTATTAAAAAAAAAAAAAAAAAAAAGACAGATCATCATCAAATAAGCACGCTGAACGTTCAGGACAACCCATCAAGATGAAAGGCCAGCATAATGTTCATTTCATTTGAGAATAGCATTAAATATTTTATAGGGTTCTTAACATTCACATTTTGCTAAATTCCTCATACATTTTTTTTTTCAGTTGAATAAGTTTGACTGTCACAATTAAATGGACATGTATTTAGATTTCTAAAATGTATTTAAACTATTAAAATACAGTCAACGAGTAAAAAAAATGCTTTCAGGAAAGGATGGATAGATGGATTATGAATGGATGAACAGATGGATGGAAGGAAAGGAGAATGGAAAGGAAAAATTATGAAATGAAGGATGGAAGGAAGGAAGAATGAATGTATGGATGCAAGGAAGGAAGGAAGGATGGATGGATGGATGGATGGATGGATGGATGGATAGATTCAAGGAAGGAAGGGAGGATGGAAAGGAAAAAGGGATGGATGGATAGAGGGAATGAAGGAATGAAGGATGGATGGAGAGATGGAGAGAGTAAGGAAGAAAAAAGGATGAATGGAAGGGTAGATGGAAGGAGGAATGGATGGATGAAGGAAGGAAGGACAGGCAGATGGAGGGACAGATGAATGGATGGAAGGAAGGAAGGAAGGAAGGAAGGATGGACAGATGGAGGGAAGAATGAAGGGATGGGAGAGGAATGAAGGAAGGATAGATGAATGAAAGGAAGGAAGGAAAGAAGGATGGAAGGATGGAGGGAAAAATGAAGGGATGGGTGGAGGGAAGGAATGAAGGAAGTATGGATGAATGGATAGATTGAAGGAAGGAAGGAAGGAAGGAAGGATGGATGGATGAAAGGAAAGAAGGAAGAAAGAATGGGCGGATGGTAGGAAGGAAGGATGGATGGATGGATGGATGGATGGATGGGGCCCAACTCAAACAACGTTGATAAATGTTCAGTTCAGTTAGATTCTCCTAATGTGTATTCATATAAAGGACATATGAAACACATTGCCTGACATAAATGCATAACTACCTACATTTGCTGAATCGGTGATATTACAGCCTGACATCCAGGTGACTTTAATCAAAGAGTAGCACTGATGGAATTCACCTTTTGTCTCATTACATACCACTCAATTTCAATATGTTTCCATTTTAAGGAAGGGAAAAAAATCAAATATGACACCTAATAGCAGCAATCAGAGTCTAGAAATGGTATGGCCATTTGCAGAGACATAGCAATATTTCAGATTAACTTGACTACTTCCTTTTTTTTTCAGACCTTTGCATTAGACTGCTTCAATCCAGGTATTAGATAAGACCCATCAGACACCTTTTAATACACAATTTCTACGACTCAATAGAAAATATATTTCTGTCCCTGAAGCAGAATTTAAGTGCACAACACTCAAGCATTAGAAGTAAAAAAAAAAAAAAAAAAAAAAATCGTGTCCGTTAGGCTGATTGAAGTATACAAAAATACAGCAAAAAAAATATGCAGAACGAAAACGAAAAATCCAGCAGAATTGTGGGAAAAAAAATATAGGGTTGCTTGACAAGTAGTTTAAAAAACGGAGTGAGGGGCAAGTCCATTTCACTATTTAATTTTATTGTTCTAAAACTAAATCAGAAAAAGAAAATCAAGCCATTGTTGATGTTTCAACATGCCTTAATTTTTAAATAAGTGCCTAAATCTAAAAAAAAAAAATAGTACTGTTTTGTACTTTTGAACAGCATACTAAACTACATAACTAAAAAAACTATTTCACAGATATGTTATTAGCAAACAAGTTTAAGTTTAACATCTCATATGCATGTGTAAAAGCTTTCTGACCTAAACATTGGTTTAAATATAATAATAATAATAATAATAATAATAATAATAATAATAATAATAATAATAATAATAATAATAATAATAATAAAATATTATTATTATTATTATTATTATTATTATTATTATTATTATTATTATTATTATTAATTAATTCCTTTTCGGCTTAGTCCCTTTATTAACCTGGGGTCGCCACAGCGGAATGAACGGTCAACTTATCCAGCATGTTTTTATGCAGCGAATGCCCTTCCAGCTGCAACCCATCACTGGGAAATATTATTATTATTATTTTTTATTATTATTATTATTAAAATTATAATTATAATAATAATGAATTGTTAATAATAAATTAATAATAATAATAATAATAATAATAATAAAACACATACCAAATAAATAAATAAATAAATAAATAAATAAATAAATAAATAAATAAATGCTAAGTACAACCCTATACTTTAACTTGGCAGAATTTGCTAAATTTGGATGCATTTCATAATATTTACAAATTAGGGCTGCACGATATTGGAAAAAACTATTTACTACTAATGATTTACTAATTTGTACTGAAGTACTAATTAAAAAAACACTGGTTGAAAGTTGATAGTGTTATATACCGAAAAGGCAAAATAAACAAAAAAGTGCAACGCAACAAAATAAAAATATAGCAAACTCATCCTTTCACTATTTATTTAAATAATCTTATGTACGTATCAACATTGACTAATCTAAATACATAAAAAAAAATAAAATAACAGTCAGCTAAAGAAGTTAATTTTCCTTCAGCTTAGTCCCTTATTTATATGGGTAACCACAGCGGAATGAACCACCAACTATTCTGGCATATGTTTTAACCAACGGATGCCCTTGCAGCTGCGACCCAGTACTGGGAAACACCCATACACACTCATTCACACTCATACACTATGGCCAATTTAGTTCATCCAATTTACCTTTAGTGCATGTCTTTGGACTGTGGAGGAAATCAGAGCACCTGGAGGAAACCAAGCGGCAACATCTCGCTCTCCCTCGTGAAGCTACAACAGAATTAACTGAAACTGCAAATTCTGAAAGGCCTGGCTCCTTAATAGAGCACATTTCTATTGACCCCCAAGTTAAAATGGCCAACTTTACATCAGAAAAAATGTGTTTACAGGCTGGTACAAAAAAAAAAAAAAGGGATTTTTGTGCATATAGCTAATATTGTACTTCATGCAACTGTGGGGGGGGGGGGGGGGGGATGTTTTATAACTCATTCATTTTATTTATATTGAGTTATATCAAGTTTGCATATTAAGGGCGTGGCCACTTGAGTGACAGCTTGGTCTCGCTGGTCGCCGTCACCTCAGCTGATTCCGGCTGTCGCTGAACTCGGCATTTACATCATTTTTTTGCTTCGTTTAATGTAGCTTTGCAGTTGATTGCCTTTTGGAATTATTTCTTACAATTATCAGATAATATGGCATGATGTGCACCTAATTGAGCACAAAAAAAAAAAAAACATTCACGTGGCCTCCATTTCCCAGGTGAGTGAAATTATTATATACTTATATACCATATCTATAAATGTTTTTGTTTTATTTAGGATAATTTATCATTTATACATTACTTTAGACCTGTAATGCACTCAAGAATTTGACAGATTGATTAGCTGTAGGCTGTAGAACAGTCATCTGAATCGTTGTCATACAGTGTAATGCCTGGGTTTCATAAATAGCCTTGCATTTACTAACACAGACTATATTAGAAGTATTTGGAAATCATTTGCATAGAAAAATGTCATAAGAACGTTGCTTAGTGGCTCACTGTATTACAACAGTGTTTTTAAAAGCCTAAACGCTTTATCGATATAGTATACAACCAAGCACATGTGGTCAGAACACAAACGAGTCGCAGGTAACGAACTATTAAGCGTTACTTCCAAAGTAAAGCCTGTCTAAGCAAAATACTAGCAGGCATCTGTAGCTGCCTTTTTTGGTTACCCCTGGTTGTTGCGATGACACGCGAACATAATGGTGACGGTTGGCCATGCCCACTTGGAGCTTCATTTGCGCTCTTCAGAATCCTATGAGTGACGTCACGGATACTATGTCCATATTTTTTACAGTCTATGCAGGATCCCCAAGCCAATACATGGAGAACATGCAAACTCTACACAGAAATGCCAACTGGCCGCAGTTTGGATTCCTAAACAATGAGAAAAATTTGGCACACTCGGCAACCCAAAGGAATACCCTCAAAGCCAGTGTCATCTATATTTAAACATTTAAAAAAGCACTAATAAATAATAAAGAAAATAAAGAAATGCTCTTGACACGGCAACGAAACACATTATGCAATAAACAGCAAGAGAATTACAGGCAGCAACTGAAGCACATGGAGGTCACCGGCACAGACGACCGTTCTCACAGAAGCCCGGTTTACTGGCTTATTAGCGATTGTAATGAGCGAGGTCAAAGTTGCATTTGAACATGCTCTCTATCTAGTTAGCACAAGGGAAATATCTAAGGTTAATGAGATGACACAGACAGAGAAGTAAGGTTTCTTCCTTTTTTTATTCAAATGAGAAAAAGAAAACGGTATAAGTCCTTTAGTCTGTATGGCAGGGAAGGGAGTGTGTGGATATAGTCAAGAAACCCACAGTGCGTGGTGGTGTGTGCATAGCTCCTAAGGCTTGTTATTCTATATGCATGGAGCTTAAAGCGGAGAAAAAAATAAGCCACAATTCTCTTAAGGGGGTTAGTTCCAGCTTGTTGTTTTGACTTGGTAATGCTTTTAGGAAACCAAGCCATTTGCTAGTGTTGAAGGATTCTAAGAGATAGAACTTCAATCAGAGAACAGAGGAGACAGTAGAGCTTACAAACAGTGTTTTACAATATATCTTGTAGCATTTTAGATTTTCATACAGCTAAATTACCGTACTGGAGAAAAATATGTACACATTATATTATTTCAAGATTATTGTTTGTTATGCACTTCAACAACCAATATATTCATATATAAGTGCTGCTTTGTTTGTGAGTTTCAAATAATAATAATAATAAAGTTTTATGGTAGTTATGCCTCAGCAGTCTAACAACGTTAATGTCAAATTGACTGAGATGACTAAATGAATCAAAGCCATCGAGGCTTTAGTGTTCACAGAAACAAGAATTCCAGTGTGGTGATTCAGTTTTTAAACATGAAAGATTTTGAAATGGGACTTCACTAGCTAAATATTTCAGGTGTGACAAACGCTACAATAGAAATATACAAAAAGTGATATTTTCTGATTGTCATATGTTTCTATTCCTAATGGAAAATGTTGACTAAACAAAACTGAAGGTCAGTGTGTATGTATGTATGTATGTATGTATGTATGTATGTATGTATGTATGTATGTATGTATGTATGTATGTATGTATGTGTGTATGTATGTATGCATGTATGTGTGTATGCATGTATGTGTGTATGCATGTATGTATGTATGTATGTATGTATGTATGTGTGTATGTATGTATGTATGTATGTATGTATGTGTGTATGTATGTATGCATGTATGTGTGTATGCATGTATGTGTGTATGCATGTATGTATGTATGTATGTATGTATGTGTGTATGTATGTGTGTATGTATGTATGTATGTGTGTATGTATGTATGCGTGTATGTATGTATGCGTGTATGTATGTATGTATGCATGCATGTATGTATGTATTTATATACTATTTCATTCATTATTTTTTTCGGCTTAGTCCCTTTATTAATCAGGGGTCAACTCAGCGGAACCGCCAACTTATCCAGCATTTGTTTTACGCAGCGGATGTCCTTCCAGCTGCAACCCATCACTGGAAAACATCCATACACTCATTCACACAAATACACTACGGAGAATTTAGCTTACCCAATTCACCTATACCACATGTTTTTGGACTTGTGGGGGAAAACGGACACCCGGAGGAAACCCACGTGAACACCGGGAGAACATGCAAACTCCACACAGAAATGCCAACAGACCCAGCCGGGCCTCAAACCAGCGACCTTCTTGCTGTGAGGCGATTGCGCTACCCACTGTGCCACCGTGCTGCCTATTGTAGTATTTATATATTATTATTTTACTTTCTAATATATTGTTTGTATATTGTCTTTTATGGTTAATTGTAGTGTAAATGTTTGTTGAAGCAAATAGTGTAAGTCAATGTGTTGAAAAAATAATACAAGTTTTTTAAAAATTTAAAATAATAATAAAATGTTGACGGAAGGATTTATGTTGTCTGTGTAATACATAATTTAATGTGACAAATGTAAAATTGTTTATTATAGTGAATGCAATTACATGTACATTCTTATGCCTAATAAGCTGATAGGTGTAATATGTAAATGTGTTCCCCTGATTACTTTTATTGGGTAAAGGTAAAAACAAAATAACAAAAACTTTATCGTTGACTCACATAATTGATGCAGAATCATCAAAAAAAAAGTGCTAACACAACAGAACATCCACATATTTCCCGCCAAAACATTTTTAGCTACTGACGCTCATGTTTTGGATTTGATGTCACTGCTGGTGAGAAATCTAAGTTCCACATAAAGTTGTTTTCTGCGTAGGCGGTTTACTGATTTGCATGCAAATGCATAAAGACCAGGTCTTCGAAATAATCAGAATTTTGATAGTTCTCTGCTTATTCTGTGCATGTAATCTCATTCATTCGGACACAAACAAACTGTGTCTGTGCAGTCTTGAAGCATGAATGCATTTATGTCCTGAAGGCATTTATGCAAAGGCACGTTTCATCGTGTCATCTCCATGTGGACTTGATCAGCATGCTAACAATTATGCAACATGTAAATACGCTTTAAGCTTTTAAAGGGTTTAAACAAGCTTTTTAGCTGCTGCTGCCCCGTACTAATATATATATATATATATATATATATATATATATATATATATATATATATATATATATATATATATATATATATATATATATATATATATATATATATATATATATATATATATATATTAGTGGTGGGAAGTTATCGGTTTTAACATGCTGCGTTAACGAGAGACTCTTATCACGCGATAAAAAAATATAGCAGTTAATCTATTCTCAAAGTTGGGTTGGGGGCTGGGTCTATTCTACGCAAGCTATGATGACTTTCATCTTGATAGTTTACAGCGGATTTATACTTGACCGGTGAGCCATTTGACAAAAAAGTGCTTATCTGAATCAAATCAGAACTGAATCAAATCAGAATCAAATCTTTAACTGCAGTTCGGCAGTTTCACATTTACTCATGAACATTTAATTCATGCCCTAGTGACAAACTGGGGTAATAGACGCAAATAAGGAGTAAGGACTGGCGAGAATGTTATGGAATTTAATAACGCACGCCAAATGGAAAGAAAAACTGGTGCATTTCGCGATGTGTGTGTGTTTGTGTGTGTGCATCTGTGGTCCTTTACTGACAGGCGAGTGTGTGGATCTTGTCCAAAAATATGACGAAAGGTCCTAAAGACTGCGGTGTTTACTTCAATAATGCCACTAATATATGCATACCCCACATGTCTTAATTCCATTTCTGTTTAGTTCAGTTATGACTTTAGTCGGATTAAAGTAATCAAAAAAAATATACAATAATAATTTCTGTTTCGAGCTTATATAGGCCTAGAGTTCAAAATTCATTTTAACTGAATAAACAGTTAGTAAACACAAGTACATCTTATTGAACATAATTTATTTTCATCACCAATTTTCATAGTAGAACAGTTTCCCCAAGCAGTTTGTCATGCATTTTGGAAATAGGAGATGAGTCCCTGGTCTAATGCGCCACCTGGCTTGAGAAACCCTTTCTCAAAGACTTGGGTAGCAAACATATTCTGAAAGCCTTCGGCAGAATTAAAATGAGCCATTTTAATCTAGATGAATTCCAAGATTAATCTAGATTTTAAAAATTGATGTATGCCCACCTATAATATATATATATGTGTGTGTGTGGAAAAGTTTGAACATCACAAACTACAAGACACCATCCCCCAGCACTGTAGACAATGACGGACCTGTATGAGTTTTACTGCCGGTTTTAGAAAACCCCCCACACTTACTCTGAACTGCTCTTCACGCCACCATTAACACCTCCACCACCCCCTGCCTCCCCCATACCTGCACTTCAGTTCAGTGAAGATGATGTGGGTCAGGTCTTCTGGAAACAGAGGAGGAAAAAAAGCACTAGGCCCAGACTTTATAATACTGGCCTGTTTAAAATCCTGTGCTGATTAACTGGCCCCCATCTTCACCCTGATCTTCAACAGATCACTGGAGCTGTTCGAAGTGCCCTCCTGCCGCAAATGCTCCATCATCATTCCCATACCATATATATATATATATATATATATATATATATATATATATATATATATATATATATATATATATATATATATATATATATATATATATATATATATATATATATATATATATATGTGTGTGTGTGTGTATGTATGTATGTATGTATGTTTGTATGTATGTATATATGTATGTGAGGATAAGTGTGAATCAAATAACATGTTAAACAAGATAATTGTGCAATAAATAAATAAATTAATTAATTAATTAATAAAATATGATAAATGTGATTATTCACAATTAAAATGTTTACACTGGCAATATTATAATATAATATAATATAATATAATGACAGAAAAGTAAATTAAGTTATGCACTCAGGCAGAGTAACAATGACTGATACTAAAAACATGCTCATGGAGTGTTACAGCCATAGATTGTTATCGAGACTAAGCAATCACGAAGCACAGATGGGGACGCCTATGCATATTCATTCCATTTACCAATCAGCCGTTGTGCACAGCTGTTTTTCCAAAAGTGTCTTCATTAAAGCAGAAGGCAGACAGTAGAGTCCTCCTCCTGCATTATCTAACAGCTCTAGATAACTTGGGGCAGAGCTGCAGAAGA
The DNA here is from genome assembly GCF_903798145.1 of Danio aesculapii. Classification (NCBI taxonomy): domain Eukaryota; kingdom Metazoa; phylum Chordata; class Actinopteri; order Cypriniformes; family Danionidae; genus Danio; species Danio aesculapii. The sequence goes on along the minus strand of NC_079435.1, from coordinate 17,655,201 downwards.
GATAAGTGAAGCAGTATGTTACTTCTAACACTGAATGCAATCCGTAAGTGTATGATCTGCAGTTAAAAGTGCTTTGAAATGTGCATCTTTCTGTTTGATGCTTGAAGTAATTTCAACTGAAACATGAAGACATGGCGGGACAAAGTAGCTCCTCCCCTTAAAAAAAAAACAACCAATAACATTTTGATTTAATCACAGATCTGCCAGTGAGAGTGGTTGAGATCAAGTGCATAGATCTTATTAAGACAAACATACTGATAGTAACATCTAAAAAAAATTATTTTAATTCACAGGAACTTTAAATATGACTCATTTGGTTTAGTTAAATGCACATAATAAATAAAACCACAGTCTGTCACCTTTAAATACAATATTTAATAGTTGTGAATTTAAAGGTCACCTATGATGCGAAATCATTTTTGTCAAATATTGTTTGTCACTGTCATATATTGTTATTTAAATATGCTATAACTACATTATTATCATAATGTTGGTGTTTTTAGTTTATTTTGTTCATATACATTTTTAATTAATAAGATCTATTTAACTATATCTGTTTTAGTGCTTCTTAGTTATGCTTGATTGATTGATTGTATAATTTTTGAATTGTTTTTTAGGGTAACAATTTTAACATCTGTCCAGGGACAACAGATGAAAAATAGCCTTCTGGCTAATTCTTCTGCATTTTCAGCAATGCTAATTAATTTACACCAAATTAATAAATAAATAAATATTGGAGAGATATAAACACAAGTCTTTTTATTATTCATTTTGATTTTGAGGCCCACTGCAACGTGATATAGTAGTGGTTTTCCCCACCTTCCAACAGTAATTGACTGACAGGCATGTATCATCATTTCTCCATAATAATGCGTATTACAGTAAGATTAACGTAAAGACAGTAAAATCCTTACGCAATTCATAACCGCTAAAAAAACACCACAGCCGCATAGTGTAAGAACAACAATATTCGAGAGCAAAAGCTTAACGGGTTATGAACAGTGAACTTTGTAACAGCATTTGTGTGTGACTCATTTCAGAAGGGCTTGAACTAACTCCACCACAAAGAAATCAAATAAACTTACATGGCATTTTTGACTAATGAGCTGTATTTCTGCTTTATCCGTGTCAGTCCCTGTCACTGACTCCTGTTTATCTGGCCCAAGAGAAGCATGGGAACGTTGGGCGGGGAGAACCAGCTCATTTGCATTTAAAGGCTCAGGCTACAAAAACAGCTACACTTTGCTATGAGCCCAAAATGTTAAATGTTGTTTAATAAAAAAGCTCTGAGGTGTAGTTTGAGATTAAACTTTACAGACTTAAATAAAAGTAAAATAGGAGCCCTTTAGAACTGAAAATGGAAGATTTGAGTATGTGGGAAGTGGACAAAACTGAGCACGCTGAGGCAATATTTCAAAGGTTAATAACATTTGGAAACAGGTTTCTTATTCTTTATTAAAATTAATATACTTATTCGCATTCAGAAAGAGAAGGGGAAAAAAATCGAGTTCAGAGAGCTGGGGCCCTCACCAGTAGGTACTACTGATGTGGAAATAAGCGTGACATCTTTTAATACCATTAAAATGAGGAGACCAGCACGGAGTCAGTCCGCTATTCCCTGGAGGTGTAGCACACAATAATTAAAGCTGGAAATAGGTGAAAGTGTCCAGATTTAAGCTCCTATAGAGCAAATTACTGTTCCATAACCTTGGACTCCTCAGAGCAGGCCCAACGACACTAGACAACTATCTTTTTAGAATAACTACAACACTTTATGTAGTAAAACATACAGACAGAATTGAAAAAAAAGTCACTTTACGGATCTCTGAAGGGAAATTAAGCCTCATAACATGCAAACATCTGTAGAATCTACTGTACACTCATCCATAGTTTCAGTATCAGATAATGTGCCCTCAGACTAGTCTTATTCTGTTCACTGATGCATAGCAAAAACAAGTTAAGCACTTTCTCTATATGGCTAGCTTTAATCTCATAGGCATTCCTTTAAAAAAAAAAAAAAGGAAATAAAAAAAGTGCTTTTGAAGGTTAGTGGTACCAAATCTGTAAGGCAATCAATAATACTGTATATCCAACAAAAAGATTTGCATGTTCTGGTTTTTAATTGTCTTTGAATAATAATTGTCTTTGAATTTCAGAGTTTTTTTTTGTAATTACACTTTAAAAATGGCCAGACATTCTCCAGCTAACAGAAATTGTTCCCAGAACTTTGGCTAACATTCTGAAAATGATTATCTCAAAAATATGAGCAAACGTTTCTCCAGTAACAATAGGAGTGATTATTAAAAGTTACAATACTCTATAATTATATATATAAAAAAAAAGAAATCAAGCAGTTTTTTCCCTTTTAAACACAAGGGGCCCTATCATACACCCGGCGCAATAAGGCGCAACATGTGTTTCCTTGACGTATTGCTATTTTCAGACCAACGCAACAGCAATTTTCCCGTTTCCGCCACATTGTTTAAATAGCAAATTCTTTTGCACCACTTTGTGCACTCATGGGGGTTTCGGTCTAGAAAAGAGGTGTGTTAAGGCACACGTTGGCGCGTTGCTATTTTGAGGAACTAAAATAGACTGTTCAATAGACCAGCTGCAAGCAGGTCTAAAGTCCAGCGCAGAGCCCATTATTTGTACGCCTCGCTTACACATAGCCAAAAACACGCAGGATGTACAGCAATACACAAATATCTTTACAAATGAAAAAGAATTAAAGGATTAAAATATTTTAAAATATTACTTCCTACATGAATATAAAAACCATTGCTTTCATGCCTTCTTCATTTCAGGGGGCTTTTTTTTTGTTTATTCATGACAATTTGCATTGGTATAATGTTATTATTAGTAGTAGTATTTATTATATGCATATTTATATTTGTTTTATTTAAAACAAGCTTAGATTTGTCCACCTGTCAGGTTTTGGGTTATGGGAGATGTATGGGAGCCTGTGTATTTGGATCAGTTGTTTGACCACACTTCGTTATTATTGTTCATTTATTCGTTTGCTGGAAATTAGAACTGAAATTAGAAATAGCTTTGAAAAAAATCTTGGTGCTTAACAAACAAAATTAATTATGTAGGCTAATGGATGTCTGTGCGTACATAGTTTATTCTCAAAAAACACCCTTAACTCATTAAGAGAATAAGCACAACCCTGTTAGACCATGCTTTTTTCGTCCTTAAAATAGCAAAAGTGGATTCGGATACGCCCTTAATGCTTTTGCGCCCTGCGCTTCTAGATTGTTTAAATACACCCCTAGATGTTCATCTAACACTTTTGTTTTGTATAATTTCCAATCAGTTAAGCAGCATTCCAATAGTCTATTTCAATGAATACAATTACAATAATGTTTACAAATAGACTAAAATCAATGATTGTATTGGGTTTTGTAAGTTGTACTGAGTTATATAAGGATACTACATGGATTTACGTTAAGATTAGAGGTAGATTTGGTCATAGCACCTTACCCAGTTTATGTAATGACAAGGATAAGTACATTACTGTAATATGTACATAAACTATATTACTGCACTGTTATGCTATTCCATGGATTTAATGTAGTTCATCTGTCATGCCAAATGCAGTATAGTGTTGTGGCAGGAATATACATATACATACAGTATATATTATATAATTTATGCAAACATATCCATTATTTTCCAGGATTAACGCAATACAATTACACCTGTTAAGCTATTTTTATTTATACTTTATGAATTTATACCACAATTTTTCATAAATTTATAATTTTTTACACTTATTTCAACATCATAATGAGTATATGAATGATTTTAACTTGATCATGATTTTAACTTTAAATTATTATGATGATCTAAATGCATGATACTCTGCATGACAGTTGAATTTTAATAGATTTTATTATAGCTGTTATTGTTAAAATGATCATGCAACTGCATATTGTTCTAAAGTCAGAGATTAAATTCCTGTTTCATGATTTGATATCACTCATTTGAACATGCACAAACAAAGAAATTAATTTCTCTGTTAACGTTTTGTAAAGAAAAATCGCTAATGTAAGTTTTATAAATAGTTATCATAAATAGTGTACCTCAAATTTGTGAAATGTTCATCTGGTTGACTAATTTCTAATGCTCTCATGACAAAAGTGGTCATTTTAAATAACAATGAAATATCTGGTTTCTACAACTTCATAACAATGAAATATCTGGTTTCTACAAATTTCATTAGAAAAATCTACCTTTAAGCTTCAAATTAAATTGCTCCTTAACTGTATATATTAGCAATATCTGTGCGCCTCACACAGGTGAGTGGGCTTGACAAACCACCTGTAAAAAACACACTCTTTCATCTCTCCGACACTGCACCACGCATGTTCTTACAACAACAACCAAAAAATACACTATGCATTTTGTTTATGAAGTGTGCTTCACACAGGTGGGTGGGTTTGACAAGCAACCTGTGGAAACACTCTTCTCTCTCTCTCTCTAACTTCTTCCTTTAGCACCTAATTCTTTTTACTCCGCTTCCCTTCTTCACACTTCTTGTGTGTATTGCATCTCCTTGTTGAATTGCTGAATGTCTCCTTGATTATAAGTCACTTTGGACAAAAGCTTTTGCTAAATGATTTAACATTTTACAAACATCACAATTATTTAAAATTTTAAAAAGCTAATTTTTGTGATAATTAATTGGTCACATCGTCCAGCCTTAAAACAAGAATTTGTGAATATCTCCTTCAATGAGTATGCTAGTAAAATGTGCTTAGAAAACAAACATTTTACTAGCTGGATGATCTTCTGTCAAATTTTCACCAAAATAATTTGCTGTGCGCCCTGTCCTTCTGCATGTCTCTCCAGAGTCTATAATGTGACAACACATGAGGGTGTAATTGTCCAAATCTGTTTTATGCAAGCAGATGTCTATGCGACTCAACAGTTGCAGTTCCCAGTGAAGCAAACATTAGCATGTTCTAAGGGAACAGACATATGTCCAGTTCTTCCTCTGGGTAAAAGAAACACTTCTAAATATAGGACATCACAGTGAAATCAAGGTACATGTGTGAAATTATGAACAGCTATTAAGCAGTACTCTATTTATGAATGAAAAAAGAACATTAATAAAAATCAAGGACTGAACTGCTGCCATGGCAACATTAACATCTGCACTTTTAGCACATTACTTATTAGTATTGAAATACCTTGACATTCTAACATCAGACGTATACAAGCAATTAAGAATATAGGAATCATGCGCTGAGAATGCTGTTCATTTGTATTGCATTTCCAACAGAATGTGCACATCCACCTGCTTAATCTACTCTATGAATACATATTTTACCATATGAAATCACACTTTAACTTTAAAAGATTAAACAATCATAATGTTGGTCCTTTAAGCGTAGATAAAAATGAAAACTGTGGACCTTGAAAAGAACATAAGTCATTTATGAATGTAAATACCCTTAATCCCACTAACAATAATTTATTTAGAGATATGACAGCATCCTGTCCAGATAAACACTCAGAGTTTTAAACATAGATTGCATGCTGACTAATTTCAAAACTGTTAGACACCAGGGGGGGAAAAAACCCTTGAAGTTTGAAATTCAGTTTTGTTCTAGTGTGCGGCACAAAACTTGAGCTCCTAATTAAAATAGGATGTGATGTAATTGCAGGAAATGTTAACTGAGATTAAGTGTGCGTGTTATGCAACGGCAATATGACATTTTATGATTTTCATTTCGTACAAACATATGAAGAAACTTGAAATGAGATGGCCAGAGGTACTTTCTGATTGCAGATCAATGGCTTTCGCTTTCATTATGACCTGTAAAGGTTAATAACACATTATTAGTACAAAGTTACTACTCCAGATTTAATTAACTCAAAAAAATATTTATACATTCAAACGCAGATATTGTTAATATATACAAGGAGTGTAGATGAAATGAATTTCACTTTGAAGTTAAAAAGAACTCCACCAGGGCATATTAAACCACCGAAGGATCATTTTATTTAAAAATAATAATTTAATTAACTTTAATTTAGGGTGTGCTAATGAAAGTTTTATTTTTTTGATCTTAAACAAATGTCATCTACTTTCAGTAATTTCAAAAGAACTTCACCTTCCCCTACAATGTTGCGTGTGTGCATGCATACGTGTTTTTGTGACATATAAGGACACACATTTGTATTGTGACCAGAGTTGGGTGTAATGCATTACTATATTCTATATACAGTGCTCAGCATAAAAGAGTACACCCCATTTTGAAAATTTATATTTTTATTAATTTTTTAGTGAATATAGGTTATATATTTTGGAGCATTTGAACAAAACAGATTTATTAAACAGGTATATTTATTGAAATAATATTTTATTACTGAACATCTTTAAAAATAGACAGATTATGCATTTAAATTCATGCAAAATATTGCAAAAAAAAATTCCAAACCAACAAAAGAATATTTTTTTAGCGTGTACTTTTATATTTAGCGATATTTTTTCTACCTTTGTCAATTGCAGTACCTTTCTTCATTAAATCCAAGTACAACAAATACATTTTTGCTTGATTTTCATACACTACCAGTCTAAAGTTTTTTTATGTTTTCTTTTATTTTTTTTAAGAACATTATTCTGTTCATCAAGGTGGCATTTATTAAATATAAAAACAAAAAAATTAATTGTTAAATATTCATAAACATTTTAAATAACTGTTTTCTTTTTGTATTTTTATTCAAATGAAACAGTCATTATTGCTTTTACCATTAATAATAATATAATAATAATAATAATAATAATAATAATAATAATAATAATAATAATAATAATAATAATAATAATGATAATAATGATAATAATAATAATAATAATAATAATAATAATAATAATAATAGAGTGACTTCTGAAAGATCATGTGACTGAAAACTGGAGTAATAAACCTGAAAATTCATCTTTAAAATCACTGGAATAAATTATTAAATTAAATTATAAACTACTTTTGAACAGTTATTTTATAGTGCAATAACATTTCACAATTTGTACTGTATTTTTGATTAAATAAATGCAGCCTTGGTGAGCAGGAGAAGCTTATTTTATAACATTTTAAAAACTTTTAACCAGTAGTGTATGTGCTTACATTGTATTCCTAGCTTTAGTTCAAATTTTTGTAAAGTTCAGATTCATGGCTTATAATGCATTAATAAAGTCTTTTTAAAATCCACATGGAGATAATAAATAAATTGTAGAACTAGCGCTGAGAAAGGGGAAAAAAAGTACTAATGCACTTTATGGTTACCACGCAATTGAAATGGTTCTAAATCTTAGCAAAATGATTGCTTAAATACTAAACCCCATTAATAGCACAATAAATATGATTTACCCTACAACATTCTTGCCTTGTTTCCTTGTTAAAATTATTAATTAAAATGTGAGTAAAACTGAACAAAAACCGATTGAAAATGACAAGTTACCACTGAATGCCTTCCACAGTTAACATTTTAACAGTATGCATTGTCTTTATATTTAACAATACGAAAAGAGCAAAGAAGATTACTGAAAAATGAACAAAAAAGCAGCACAAGATGGAAAGCAGTGAGGTTATGTTTATAATAAATTTAGAATTTACTTTATTTTCAATCAGACTGTGAATTACATTTGTAGAACATTTATAACATTTAACTTCTGAGATATCAACCTCCGCAAAAACAAAGTCCCTGTTTTACACACGACTAAACATAATATAATCCGTTCACCTAATAGTAAAATGATTCGTCTAAAATAGCACTAGAAAATTATTAAGTTTGAGTGAATCCTTCCCATGCGCACGCTCTGTGTGAATGAAGTGAAGGTCTTTTCTTTGTGCTTGTTTTTCTAAGCACTTATGACATTTACTTCTAAAACCTTCACAGGAGTTTGGAGGCACAGCGAGGAGGCCAAACAAACACGGAAAGGCTCTTTATTTGCTTTAACCTCCTCCATGCGTTTGCATTAAATAGGTCAAAATCATCCATTTTTCATGGAACCCCGTAAAGAAGAAAGGCCCCTCAAACAGCTGCAGCATTTGCTCACTCCACGAGGAACATTTTGAAAGGTTTGAATAAGTAATGCTGTTTTAACATACATTAATTTTAATTCGGGTTCACCTGCCAAATTAATGCATAGCTTAATGATTGATTCCTTTTCATCATTCATCAGCAGGTGAGGAGAGTCCTTTTCGCCACAAAAATAGGAAGGATGTACTTTCTTGAGCCACCCACCTGGTTTTACTGAAGGTGTGCTCATTGAAAGTACACTTGAATTAGCAGTGTTGCGTTTATATATTTTAAATATACTAAATTACAAATGAATGCATTGTAAGTGAAGGTTACTTGCGTTACTGCAATTTAACAGTCTTTTCTCTGCATATTTGTTATAATTAAGAACATATTAAGCTAATTGATCTGCTTCACTACTTTTAAAAATCACAAGTTATTATTGAGTATGCCTTAAATTTAACACTTGTGTTGTCTTAGAATTCTGTATACATCGTTCAGCTGGTCAAAAATGCCCCGCCTTCACTAAACCTCTAAAATAAAACTAAATTTAAAGTAAAGGGTGCATTTTTATTTTATAGCACCTTCATACATGTAAAAAGCAATGCAGTATTCATAAAAGTTAAAGCATCAGATTCTTATGATGTGTGTTTGGGAAGTTGTGTGTCCATTGTATTGTGGATGTGTGTGCCAGAGAGTTTTTGTGGTTTATAGCTGGCAGGGTAAAAATTGACCCAAAGGACAAGCGTTGTACCCCAAATGTGTCCAGTGCAGAATCTAAGTAAGGATCTAAGAATCCTTGTAGCGAACTTATCTGTGTGTTGTTTCAAGAAACCATACATTGGTGTTGTGTTTTATTTTAATTTGTTTACATTCATTTATTCGTCATTTAATTATTTTAATCATATGATCATTAGTCATTTATATAATTATCATCATTATATCATTTTTCATTGATTATCAGTGAATGATTTGATTATTATTGATTATTATTTTATTATGTTATACTGTATTACTATTTTCATACAACTATTGCCTCATTATTATTTCATTTTTCCATATTGTTACAATCTTATGATTGTGGATTTAAGCGACACTTGGTTTTTATGAGTAAGAGATAAGAGAATGCCTCAATTTTAAGGTCTGTATTGTCGCTGGATAATGTTGTGAAGCAGCAATTTTCCATTGCTGTTGCTTGTGGTATAATTACACTTGTTGGATTTATCATGGCCAGATGAATTCTGAGCATTTAATCTTATGCAACTAAGATTATTCAATAAACTCTTGATGGTCTCCTGCTTCTGCTCCTCTCTAGCTTTCCAAGTCATCTGCTATATTGATAAGAGACTGTTAATTCAGTTGAATACTTGCTAACAGGTTTGGCTATTGGGCGACTTTGCTGGCTTGTTGTCTGAATACCCAAATACATTTTCTGACAGAATCTGGCATCAGGAGCTAGATTGTATTTATCTGGCGTGAAGAGTGTGATCTAACAACAGCCTTCATGAAAATATGAAAATGATTCTTTTTTTTCTAATGTTGGGGTCATTTTAGAAAAAAGTGGAAGATGGAATTGTTCATGTACAAACAGAGGGAAGAAAGACAGTGCTAGTGTTTTGTTTGTTAAAACTTTGATTGCTACGAAATATTCCGCTTGCAAGAATTTTCTAAATTCTTAGAAGTCTCTAATTCCAAAAACATACAACTACGTGTGATAATAAACTGTAAACAAACACAAAAATGTGTGCATTCAGATGCGGACAGATTAGCCTCTGTTGACTGAAAAGTTTGTTATCGTGGAACGACATGCATCAAGCATTTCAGAGAGCCGTGTGATAATAAGAATTAACAAATATTCAGTTTACACAGTTAAACCAATGGAGTGTTATTTTCTTTTTTATTACCTTGTACTTAGAAAAGTCCATACTGTTTTAACAGTTTGTTAAAATTTAAAGAGTATTTAAAATTCAGTATTCTTTAGATTCGTTAGAATTCCTGAATTTTTTATTGGTTTAAAAAGATATATGTTTGATTAATTAATGTATAGTACTTTTCAACAAGGCCCAAATACATAGATCTTCGATATAATAATGTATTCATTAAATTAAGAAGTAATGATGTTAATGTAAAATTTAAATGTATGTGTAAAGTTTATTTTTAAAAATGCAGTGGCGCAAAAGGTAGTGCTGTTGCCTCACAGCAAGAAGGTCATTGGTTCGAGCCTCGGCTGGGTCAGTTGGCATTTCTGTGTGGAGTTTGCATGTTCTCCCTGCCTTTGCGTGGGTTTCCTCTGGGTGCTCCGGTTTCCCCCAGTTCAAAGACATGCGGTACAGGTGAATTGGGTAAGCTAAATTGTCCGTAGTGTATGGGTGTGAGTGTGTGTCCGCTGCGTAAAACATGTGCTGGATAAGTTGGCGGTTCATTCCACTGCGGCGACCCCGGATTAATAAAGGGACTTAGCTGAAAGAAAATGAATGAATGAACACAAGTCAGATTTGATTAATTTTAAACAATAAAAAAAACATGATTTAAAAACTTTTCTTTTTTCTTTTTTCCGCAAATGACTTGGTTATATACACTAGCTGAATACACTATACAATATTAAAAAAATATGGCATTAAGATAATTAGTTTTTCTGGGATTATATAATGCGATATGAATACAGTTTCACCATATATCTATCTATCTAATTGAAATTATTTATTAATTTAGACTTCGCGATAATTCGGGATTATTCTAGGGGAGTGAAAAAAAATGACAGATAAAAGTGAAATGTACGGTGTTTTATGTTTTTTTTTTTGGGACGTGAACAATATTCAGGTAATGAATGAATGAATGATATTGAAAAATCAAATGTAAAGTAACAATCTAGCCTTCATTGTACTGTATAAATAATCCAATACAATCCATCTTTATTACAGTTACAAATGGTACAATTGCTTGTGCCTTAATAAAGTAACTCTCTTGTTAAGTCACAGGCCTGCAACACCTGCAAATGAAAAAAGGACTTCACAAACCTTGTGTGGCTCTTGGCCAACTATAATCTCAATTTATAAACTCAACATTGCACATTCTGCGATGTGACTATTGCAGATGCACACATTGCGATATTGATGCTGAAAAGATTTATTGTGCAGCCCTAATATACACACACAGTGTATTCCAGGAGACAATATAGAAACTGAGAAATTACACGAAAAAACATGTACTTTGCCACATTAAAGTGGTTCAAATATTTGTTTTGAATATTACTAAAACTACAACATACCTTTTAAATATTTTTTAGAACACATTACATTAAGTTCTCATTACAGCATATTATCTCACAGTGTCTGTAACAAGTATTCTTTTAAAAAGCGTGCTAAAAACATTATTAGGTCATGTTTTGAAAAGCTGATTTAATTATTGCTTTATATTTAGTATAGATTTGGTGATGCAAAAACCTTGACGATAAAAAAAAGTAAACAAATTGCAGCCTTGAAATAAAGACTACAGTTCATTATAGTGCAGCTGATGACATACAGTATGGACTGTTTGCAGTGAATGCAGCTAATTACAATGACCATAAATCCCTAAAAATACTTAACTTATTTTTCTCTTTGGTACATTTCAGCAAGCACTTTCTCATCTTGTGTCAAGTACCACAGTAAGTAGAAGAGTGGTTAATTAGCTAATTAGCAATGATGCGTACATATCTAGTTACATATAAACCACTTGTTTTTTACTTCACCTTGATTTCCTCTCCCCCAACTGCACATATTGCCTAAAACACCTTCAGTCAAGCAGAAATATACTAAATCCACTTACTAAACAAATATATTAAATGGTCATAAAATAGGATTTCACTTTTTTATCTTTACTAAGTATGCAATGTGCGGCTTGGTGGCTCAGTGGTTAGCACTGTCGCCTCACATTTGCTGGTTCAAGTCCTGGTTAGGCCAGTTGGCATTTCTGTGGAGTTTGCATGTTCTCCCCATGTTGGCGTGGGTTTCCTCTGGGTGTTCCTGTTTCCACCACAGTCCAAAGACATGAGGTATAAGTAAATTGAATTAATTAAATTGGCCATAGTGTATGGGTGTGTGTGAATGAGTGTGAATGGGTGTTTCTCAGTACTGGGTTGCGGCTGGAAGGACATCCACTGTGTAAATCATATGCTGGAATAGTTGGTGGTTCATTCTGCTGTGGCGACCCTTGATAAATAAGGGACTAAGCCGAAGGAAAATAAATGAATGAATGAAGTGTGCAATGTTACTGTTTGATCATGAGTTACAATGTTCAAAGTTCAATGTAAAGTTATAGATTTTATTTTACCGAATTTGCTTTTTAAAGCCCACAATAAACAGCTGAAAGGGACCACAAGTAGCCACTTTCATCACAAATCCAAAAATGTACACAGACCCTGCCCTTGGGTGTGATGTTTCCTTATTAGGGAATCAAAACACACTTGGTGTTTTCGAAACTGCATACTTCCATACTATGGGATGTTTTATAAACAAATTTCGGGAGGAGCACGCGCAGAAGTATCAGTATCAAATACGTCATGGACAATTATTCTATTATCCAATCAGGTCTTGACCAAACCCCTATATATACCAAAGCTGTCTTACCTGCAGCATCTTACGACTTTAGCATCCCTCCACCACCCCGTCACCTCACCTCTTAAGCATTACAATCCCGGGGGGAGCGTTCTGGGGCCGGGCTAGATACTTCGCTCGAATCCCTATTCCTCTCTGTTTCCTGATAAGAGGAATAACTCGAGTTTAGGTGTCTTCCCCGAGCTCAGAGCCCTCTCCCCGGACAGCACGCCAAATACGCTTTATTCTGAAACTATTGCAAGTGTGAACTCGTGAAATAATACGCTAAAAACAGTATGCGAGCCGAGCAGTATGTCCAACGTCTTAGAATTAAAAAAAACAGTATGCAAGAAGTACCCTGATGACCTTCCGGCAAGATTCTGAGTTGCGCATTCGATGGATGCTATGCTATCCCATAATGCTTCACGAGAAATTTCATGAATGGGAGATTAGAGTCACAACTGACGTGGGTAGATCACGTTATCATGACAAAATGACGGATGTAGTATGTCCGAGTTCCATTCATACTACTCACTATCTATCTAAATGGCTAACATGGATTTTATTGAGAGAACAGCTGTGTTTATGTGCTTTTGGAAGGCTGATAAACGGTGTAGATTCATTCAGCGCGGTGTCTCGGTCCACTAGATCCTTTCAGAGGTGCACCCAGCTCTGTGAGTTCGTCAACTCCTCCAGAAACTATACCTGGATGATGAAGGCTTTCAGCAGTGCTTCAGACTGAGCCAAGCCCAGTTTGATGAACTGTTGTCCGGTGTTGGCAAGAGCACCAACAACAGGTACTACATCATAATCACCCCTAACAAGAGCAAGCTCATGATTGGTTAATGCAGCGCAAATGTCTGCTGAAGTTCAGATTTTCCAATTTGAGAAATTTGTGTGATACGTGTGATAAGTGCATCAGATGCGCAAAACGCTCAACTCATGCTGCTTCATTCATGCGAATCACATCATTCTGCAGCCTCATTCGTGCGAAACGTGCCACAGGACGTCTATTCGCGTCTTTGCATTGACTTAACATGTAAATCACTCGCGTTTAGTCAACAGTCAACAGACATTTTTTTAGGAGAACTAAAACAGTGATGTAGGATAATGGTAAAATATATGAAAAATAATAAGATTATGTATGAAACACAATCAATCCTTCGGAAATAGCTTAATGACCACCTTTTTAAGCTATTGATAATTAAACACATAAATATATAACCAACCACCAAATAAAACATGAGATAAATAAACAAAATAAATATAAATTAGTAGTACTAGTAATAATCATATTAATAATACAAATATTTGAAATAAAAATACATAAAATTTAATGTTTAATTTGTTGCTTTCAAAAATTCAAGAACATTAATAGATGTTAATTGAGGAAGACTTGTCAATGGTCAATCCATTACCACTTTTTATATTAACCGTCTAATAGACCAGTTAGTGCCCACAGTGACTTGTGCATTCTCAGTGTCAGTATAAGCAAAATGATCTTCATGTTGGCACTGCAAGAAACACATCCAGACCTAAACTTGTACCCTGCCATCAACCCAAATATACGGAGCTCGCTTAATGCATCTAAAAACCATGTGCCCACCTTTCTAAATCATTAGAGTGCTGTGTTAAAGCTCCCTGGGCTTTTAGAGCACAACTCCTGCCACCAAAAGCCCACATTATGCCCACAAACAGCAAGTACGCATTTCATTTTCTGTCACACAACGCCAGACTGAACCAGGTTACCTCATACGCTCATTTAAACCATCTTCACCACTCACCACTTTAACAGTAAACTGAGGTGTATTTAAGGCATTCTTAAATCACGAAGAAACAAGCCTGCAGTCACAGGGTGGGGTGGATGGTGTGGAGACAGTATTTACAGGACTCTTGTCCTCGTGTGAGATTTGTGACTCGAGACTCGCTATCAAAACACTTGCGAATGAATCACGCCCCACCACCAAGCCATTTTTCGTTCCTCCAATCTCGTACCTTCTCCCGCGGGGACATACTTCACATTCGGCACTGTCTTCTTTCCCGGCTGCCACTCCAGAGATGGGTTTGTGGAAAGTATTGGTACCGGTGAGTCCCATTAGCCAGACTCCCATGGGGGTCGTCGATTTCTCCAGGGATTCTGAAAAACATGAGGAGCATGTTGTAATAATCATTTCCGCACTGCCAAACATTGAATATCTGCACAGCTGTTGGGGGAAAATGCGAGCGTGTGATTCTCCGGGTGTGCTTTCTTTAAATAACATCTTATTCATGGTTTGCATTCTGGATTCTTGTGTAACGTTTCAGACACTGCTTAGCATTTTTGCTTGTATGCAATGGTATAATAATAGTAGGCATATCATATCTGATGACAAAACTTTAATAAAACATATGAAAACAAGTCGACGCCAGTGGTGTAGTGGTTAGTGCGTTGCTCCCCATGCTTTCCTGTCAATACTCTCTACTGTCCTCTCAAATAAAGGTGAAATCTACCTTTCGATCTACCTTTACCATCACACACACTTTATTATTGTCATTTTAAGATCATTTTATGCCACTCATTATATAACACCAAAAGGACAATATAATTTCATCACAATGTAGATCCACTTCCAAAGAACACACAATATTTCATTCTTAAGAATATTTAATATAATTACAGTCATTTTAACAGTTTAATAATTAGGCATTGGAATCAGAAAGTGCATATCCTAAATAAATAATAATAAATGTTAACAAAAAAGTGCAAGGTAAAAAAGCTGCGATATCTGCTACCAGATCTATTTTCAGTAGTCAGACACCCACATGAAACCATACTAAAGCAATTTATAGTAAATACTAAAGTGTTTTTAACCATACTGACACCTCCAATAGAGATAGAGCTGTTGCACAATCAGCTAAATTGTTGCTAGAATTGGTTTTTATGTATGGGTGTTATACATTGCATCACCAAAAATGATTGAGGTCATGTCCATGTGTTGTGCGATAAGTTGATATATTGATTAATGTGACATGCCTAGATGTTCTGGGAAACTGGCAAGCCTCTTGACCCACATCTAACTTTTTTGATTTCACTAATGGCAAAGTATATAGCCGCCTGAAGGCAAAACAATCCTGATTGTTTTAAACTCAGAGATGTGTGAGTGTCTATGATCCTGACTGGTGGAGGGAACTGTTTGAGAGCAGGCAGGAATAATATAAAAGTCAGGCATGCATATAGTGAAAGGAGAGAGAAAAGAAAGTGTCTGCACAGGAGAGAGAAAGAGAGAAAATTGTTTGGATGAATAAACGCATAGTTTTTTCTTTTTCTTTTTTTTGTAAAGATACTGAATTTGAGGCAGAACAGCACCACCTAGCATATCCAAGCTTACAACAAAATAAACAAACCTGTTAAGGTCAATATGTTTACTCATTATTGCATATGCACAGAGATTTAAAAATAATCAGCACATTTATACATGTACACACACAAGTGCTGCAATGAAGTATTATGCTTGTTTCTGTAATATTCAGAGATAACCTAAAGCCCAGTTATTTCGATTTTATTTTATTATGCATATATTATTCTTGGATCATGTGTATCCCATTTCTCAAAGAGACAGTTATGAGCCTCATATGAAGCATTTGATTTGCAGTATAACAATATAAATAATATGAAGCAGTGCCTTAAAAAAATTATCTGGCTGAATCTATTTCAATTGTTGACAATGATTCTGCATATTTGTGATATTATATTGAGAACTTTTAACATGTTTTCCAATGTTTTATTTATGATAACGTAGTTAAGAAAGAAAAATGAAACATCACATGTCAAGTTACTTAACCCAAATAAACATATACAGTAATTTCAGCAAGGAATTGAACACATTAGCATATTAAATATAAACATTGTTAGCATTGTAATGTATGGAGTTGGCAGAGAAAGAGAAGATAATGGTCATTCCATTTGCACTATTATTATTTTTATTATGTATGCTCTATTTATTTTTACTAACATATAGTTTTAACATATTATCATATTATCAAATTACATGTAATGTCTTTAAACTTCAGGACAGAGATAGCCACTAAAACTAATAGACCCGAATTACTAATGAAATATACTGTAACACTCACCGATAAATGAAAGTTGTTACGTTTGGATCCCCATATTGTTCGTTTCGTTTTAATCCAAATCTGTCAAGTTCCGATAAAAGCTTACAGACCCATTCAGCTTCTTCACTATGATCAAAATACTAACAAATGTGACGGTTTATGTGAAGACCTTAAAAACTTAGCTTAACACGTGAGCCGTTTTCGATTGATTGTTACTTATTATTTTTCTCCGTAGTAGCTCTCAGGCCCAGGTGTAGTGTGTCATTAATGAATGACGTCAAATTTTGCGCCCCATTTCTGTAGTCCGCTTAAGTTTCGTTTGTAGTCCATTTTATAGTTTATGGTTCACAACTTCACAGAAAGTTATCACATGTAATAAATAAATAGTATTTGATATATTTATTTATATAGTATTTGTTATAATTAAAAGTATTTGATAATAAAAAAGTTATTCTTTCTTGCTTCTTTTTGCACAAAGTCAGTGTCACAAAAAATCTGCCATAAACAGAAAATAATATACAATAAGAACAATATGACAAAAAAAAAAAATAAATAAATAAAAGGCATTAAAAAGTATTAAACATTTAAATGTATTTCATCTTGTCCAGAACATAAAATATCAATAGATTTATATTAATGTTTTATATTTATTTTTCAATCCAGTCCCATGCAGTTTTATCAATATTTCAGTACAACAAAAAAAATTATAGTAAAGTAAAGTGAGTAAAGTTTATTTACAAAGCACATTTACTTGGCACTGACCAAAGTGCTTACCAAAACCATAACGCACATTCTAAAACAGTAAAATAACAATAAATGTAATAATAAGAATAATAGTATGACAGCAACAATGCACAATAAAGATAACAAACCAGGGAATGCAATAGAATAAAAATATGTCTTAAGTCTGGACTTAAAAATAGAAAGAGAAGAAGCACTTGTAATGTCCGGTGGCAGCTGATTCTACAAACGTGGAGCAGCGACTGCTAAGACTCTATCTCCTTTCAGTTTAAGTCGTGACTGAGGAATTTGTTGTAAAACTTTATTTGATGACCTAAGAAACTGAGAAGTTGAATGTAAATAATAAGTTCAGTGCATTAAAAACAAAAAGTACAATTTTGACCTGAATTCTAAAATTATAGGAAGCCAATGAAGGGATGCTAAAACTGGTGAAATATGAGCATGTTTGTTGGTGCCTGTTAAAAGTCTAGTTGCCGCATTTTGAACCAACTGCAACCATGCCAATGAAGATTGAGGGAGACCAATATAAAAGGAATTACAATAGTCTATGCGAGATGTGATAAAATAATGTATGACTTTTTCCAGATCTTGAACTAAAAATATGGATTTAAGTCTGGAGATGATCCTCAGCTGATAATAACTATTCTTAATTAATGAGCTAATTTGTTGTTCTAAACAAATTTGTTTTTCTATGACGGTAAAACGTCGAATCAATCAATCTAATCAATCCATATAAAGTTAACTTTTTTTCACAAACTTTACCTAAGATTGAAATTAAAATAATTAAAATACAAATAAATAAATAAATAAATAAATAATAAATAAAAATATATTAATTGATAAAGTAATAAAAAAATAAAAAATGTCTTAAAATAACAAATTTTTAACACAGTCCAAAAAAATGGTTCAACATTTTCCATGATTGATGTACAGTTGAAATCAGAATTATTATTAAATTATTAAAATATAATTTTTTTGATAGTCTACAGAACAAACCATTGTAATACAATAACTTGCCTAATTACCCTAACCTGCCTAGGTTAACCTAATTAAGCCTTTAAATGTCACTTTAAGCTGTATAGAAGTGTCTTGAAAGATATCAAAAATATTATTTATTGTCATCATGGCAAAGATTAAATAAATCAGTAATTAGAAATGAGTTATTAAAACCATTATGTTTAGAAATGTGTTGAAAAAAATCTTCTCTCTATTAAACAGAAATTGGAGAAAAAATAAACAGGGGGGCTAATAATTCAGGGGGTTAATAATTCTGACTGTATATATCAAATTGATTAATTGACCAAAATGATTAACAGATTGTTCTGTATCATACATTCTGCATAAAAACTGCAATATGTTTCATAACAAGCCAACTACAGCAATAATAATATAATGTGGTCTCCTTAATGATTTTTAATCACTATCCAGTATCATCCTTTGATCCTTCAGTCTCCATTTAAGCCTTTTAGCTATAAGTGGATTTCTATATAGCGTCACCTGCATAGCTTATTAAGTAGCCTGAGACTATTCAGAGGATTATGAGGCCAAAATGGAAACAGCAAGGTCTAAAAATGTTTGGAACTCAACCAACAACCTGCAGCTCACACTGTTATTTTAAATACAGTAGGAAGTAAAGGCAGGGAGACACTTCCAAGTAGGCCATCTGATTTATGAGGATGACTAACTGTAATTTAGGCTGTGTCGTTGATGAAGATGTGTTTGGCAAACAGAGGATATGAACTTAGACAAGAAATTACACTGAAAAATAAGGTTGAGCTGAAGGAATCATCACAACATGGATCAATTCGGGCTGGCACTTTATTTAATGGCTAATTCAGATTAATTGATTTAATTAAGGCAGTCAAAAAGACATTAGAAAAAGCAATTTTAAAGGAATGCTACTATTGCTAGCCAAAAAATTCTAGTCCAACTGCTCGTTAACGCAAATTTCTAATCAGCCAATCACATGGCAGCAACTTGATGCAGTTAGGCACGTAGACATGGTCAAGACGATCTGCTGAAGTTCAAACTGAGCGTCAGAATTGGGAAGAACAGTGATTTAAGTGACTCTGTACATGGCATGGTTGTTGGTTCCAGATGGGCTGGTCTGAGTATTTCAGAAACTGCTGATCTACTGGAGTTTTCACGCACAACTATCTCTAGGGTTTACAGAGAGTGGTCTGAAAAAGAGAAAATATCCAATGAGCGGCAGTTCAGTGGGTGCAAATGCCTTGTTGATGCCAAAGGTTAGAGGAGAATGACCAAACTGGTTTGAGCTAATAGAAAGGCAACAGTAACTCAAATATCCACACAACATGTCCAACCTTGAGGCAGATGGGCTACAGCAGCAGAAGACCACTTTGGGTGCCACTCCTATCAGCTAAAAACAGGAAACTGAGGCTACAATTCACACAGGCTAACCAAAATTGGACAATAGAAGATTAGAAAATGTTGCCTGGTCTGATGAGTCTCGATTTCAGCTGCAAGATTCAGATGGTAGGGTCAGAATTTGGCGTCAACAACATGAAAGCATGGATCCATCCTGCCTTGTATCAACGGTTCAGGCTGCTGGTGGTGGTGTAATCGTGTGGACGATATTTTCTTGGCAGACTTTGGGCCCATTAGTACCAATTGAGCATTGCCACAGCCTACCATGGCATAGCATACCAGGGACCATGTCCATCTCTTTATGACCACAGCATACACATCTTCTGATGCCTGCTTCCAGCAGGATAACGCACCATGTCATAAAGCGTGAATCATCTCAGACTGGTTTCTTGAACATCCCAATGAGTTCACTGTACTCAAATGGCCTCCACAGTCACCAGATCTCAATCCAATAGAGCACCTTTATGATGTGGTGGAAGGAGAGATTTGCATCATGGATGTGCAGCCGACAAAGCAACTGCGTGATGTTATCATGTCAATATGGACGTAACTATCTAAGGAATATTTGCAGAACTTAGTTGAATCTATGCCACAAAGGATTATGGCAGTTTTGAGTGCAAAAGGGGGTCCAAACCTAGTACTAGTAAGGTGTACCTAATAAAGTGGCCTGAAACTTTATATCAGTTTACATATTTTTATTTACAT
Source organism: Danio aesculapii (assembly GCF_903798145.1). NCBI lineage: Eukaryota > Metazoa > Chordata > Actinopteri > Cypriniformes > Danionidae > Danio > Danio aesculapii. Next base: position 17,634,670 of record NC_079435.1, on the reverse strand, counting down.
AAAACAACTGCAATAATGACAATAATAATTATAATAATACATTGCAAATATTTTTCTTACCATTACAGAAGACAACAAGAAAACATCCAAATGTTAAAAAACTGTTTAATTTAATCAAAATTTTATTACTAAACATTAACAACAATAATAACAGAGTATCAATAATACATCATATATTATCCATATATATTTCTTTTGCTATCCGTGCTAACAGCGCAGCCAAGAAATGATCCGTTCTTATAAATACACTTCATAAACACAAATAATGTTGCCAAGCCTATTCAATTGTATGGGATCCAAAAAAAGCAATACAATAAGTGTAACAATTAATACACACATCTCAAGTTCTCATGTGCACCAAAAAAAGCTATTTCATTTCAGTAAAACTAATTCATTTCAGTATTTCTGTAATTGGTGAAAGTATTTTTATGTTTTAACTTCAAACCAAAAAATTCTCCCACGCTTTACTATAGCTACAACTTACATTTAAGACATCCAATTAATTGAAGCTATCTGGTAAATATGGTGTCAACACCAGCACTATATATATAGCTTCAACATTTCATGAAGCATTTCACGTTCAGAATGTTTCATACGTGCACATACATAATGAGTGGTGTGACATTTTCACTGCTGAAGCACACATATAACTTCTTTTAAAGGAGGAATAATGTGATATTCTGCAAAGCCATGGCATATACTTTATAGTGTCAGGTGTCTAATGGTTCATGAAAGATCTTTCACAGGCACAGAATCAGGAACCTGCCAGTTTAGAGTCCAGGAAACTGCCATTAGCTTCTCTGGACTCTAAATTTTGCATGCACTTCACAGAAAATGAGGTTTAGTCTTCAGAGCGACATGATGGAAATTCACACAACAGCAGTGACAATGAGAAAGTGGCACCAGGTGTGTACCATCTCACACTGCCATAGCTGTGGGCTATTAGATTACCCAGCCACAAGCCAAGTAGACTTTTACAAGGTGTTCACGGCCAACGGTGCAAGGTCAAGAGTCTTTAAGTGAAGCTGTTCTTCACTGAATTCCTTCTTCATCATGAAAAGTCACTCTTGGTTTTTTTGACAGTTTTTCTCTTTGGTCTGGTCTGCATTTCACTTTAAAATGGAACATCTAACTCTCCTCTGAAGTGTTATGCAAGATGTTGTGCTATTTTTTCAACATAAAAATCTAATAAATTTGCTGCAGGTTGGAAGAAAATGTCGAAGGGCAATTGCTGTGGACAAGGAGGTGATGGAAAATAGGCCATTGTGTCTGTAAGAATGGTGGCAAAGTGATGGAAAGTCTGAGAGGTGCAGACAGCAGGAGACCAGGTTGGATTGTAGATGTATCTTTACTAAGTTTAATCTTTGAACTTAAAGAAAAAGTTAGGCCAAAAAAAAAAAAAAAAATTTCCCTTAGCCTACAGAGCTCAACACTGATCTACTGGAGTTCAACACTGATATACATACTGTTTTTAGCTAAAAAAATGAAACATCAACAAGTTTTGTTCTTTTTTAGACAAATTTTGATTATGGGGCAGAATTATTGATTATTGGCTGACATTCTTATGTCATACTGTATATAATAATTATATAAATGTTTTTACCATAGTTCAAGATTTGCAAACAAAGATATTTTGACTTTGCTTCTCAATAAAGTAAACTTGCTTGGTATGACAAGGCAAGGCAAGTTTATTTATATAGCACATTTCATTCACAATAGTAATTCAAGGTGTTTTAAATAAACAAGGACAAAGGAAAAAGATTAAAAGAATTAAAATTAAATATTAAAACAAATAAAAAAAAAGATAAAAATCAGTTAAATCAGATAAAACAGGTTAAAAAAGAATGAAAAAGAAATGAAAAACATAATAGTGTGATCTGTGGGACGTAGCACAGAGCTCATTTAGGGGTTAGGGCATACAGGTAGTAGCTGAAGGCCAATTCACCCTATTTGACTGAACTCTTGGAATTTCTAATTTACTGATCTTAATGATCTGAGTGATCTGTTAGGTTTGAATTTAGTGAGCATATCTGTAATGCGTTGAGGTCCTTGGCCATTTAGTGATTTATAGACAAGTAGTCATACTTTAAAATCTATTCTGAATGTAACTGAGAGCCGGTGCAGATACCTGAGGACAGGTGTGATGTGCTCCGATTGCAGCAGTATTCTGGATGACCTGCAACTGTCTGACTGTTTTTTGTGAAGGTCTGTGAGGAGTCAATTATAGTAATCCACGCTGCTGGTGATAAAAGCATGAACAAGTCCTCACTGGAAACAAAGCATCTATTCTTGCAATGTTTTTGAGATGATAGTATGCGGATTTACTTACTGCTTTGACATGACTATTGAAATTCAGATCTGACTCCAGAATCTCACCAAGATTCTTGACTTATTTTTTGTTGTTTTTCCCTTAGAGACAAGGTACGCATTTACCTTGAGATCTTGCGATCTCTGTTCCCAAATGCAATGATTTCAGTTTTCTCTTTGTTTAACCGAAGAAAGTTTTGGCACATCCAACTGTTAATTTCATCAATGCATTGGCAGAGGGTGTCAATGGGGCTGTTGTCACTAGGCAATAAGGCTAAGCTAAGATGAGGCCATCAGCATAGCTGCGGTAGGAGATTTGATTCTTTCCTCATTATTTGGCACAGCATATAAAGTTTGAACAGGAAAAGTGCCAGTATTGAAACTTGTGGGACTCCACAAGTCATGGCTGTCTACCTAGACCAACAGTATGGTCACCTATATGGACATAGTAACCTCTTTCTTCAAGGTAAGATCTAAATCATTTGAGTAGCTCACTATTCTACATATAATGTAGATCTAGAAAGTTTGGTTGATTGAACAATTCAAAAACAGCTAAAAGTGTGTGAAAACTTTCATGGTAGTTTATCATGCAGTTCCTTTTTTCCACATTAGGTTTATTGTAGTTGGTTGTGTTCTTATAAACACAATGGTTGTCCTAAGCTGGGTGAACTGAACAATTTAAGTATAATCTACTTAAGTACTAAGTTTGGTGAACTGAACAATTTAAGTATAATCTACTGAAGTACTAAGTTTGGTGAACTGAACAATTTAAGTATGGTCTACAAAACCGGCAAGTTAAATAAACATAAATATGCAAGTTTTGGGAGACTCCATTACTCAATTCAATTGTGGCAACGAGTTTACTCAATTATTTTAGTTCAGTCAACTTATTAGGGTTTTCAGTGTAGTACAGTAGGCATTTCATTCAACAAAATTGGGAAAAGGGTTTGGGGAGAGCTATTACACCCTAACAAACACCTCCTCCTCACCATTTCAGCTTGTTGTCATAGTGCTGTCAATAACTGACATTTATTCGTCATGGTATGGCGATCAAAATCCAACGTCTGATAGACGTCAAAGTGGTAACGTCCACTCAACGTCAAGCTGTAACATCATTAGACATGAATATTTGGTTGATTTTAGGTTGGACATTGTACATTGACGTCGGCCTGACATTGGGTTCTGATGTCAATCTGATTTTCATTTCCAAACAAAATGCAACTGCATGTTGATGCCCTGTGGCTGCTGTAAACAAACTCAATATGGTTAAACATGAACAGTGAAACATGAACCTTTTAGTTTCCAAAATTCTACAGTACGTGTACATAACAATGTAACTTTCCCGCAGTCACATCTGGGCCTACTTAAATTTCTGAGAAAACTGAACACACCTTCAGCACCGTTTTCTGAATATTATACATTAAAACTTCTGCAAAATGTGCAAGTTATACACAATTTATTTTTAGATACCACTGATTAATTCAAATATATAATCAGCCAATTGCATAGCAGCGGTCAAGACATGGTCAAGAAGATCTGCAAACAGAGCATAAATTGTTTATGACATGTTGGAGTCAGTCAGGCTGTTCTAAGAATTTCAGGAACTGTGGTGCTGATCTACTGGTATTTTCCTACACAACCATCTCTAGGGTTTAAAGACAAAAAAAAAAAAAAAAAAAAAAAAAAAAAAAAATATATATATATATATATATATATATATATATATATATATATATATATATTGTGGCATGTCTGTTAACAAGAGTGACTTTTTTAATGTCAGGCCATTCTGACAGGATGGTGTGCCATACATAATGTCCAAATCATTTGAAATTTCTTTCTTTAATATGACAATGATATCATTTTTTTAATGACCTTTACAGTCACCAAATGTCAATCTAATAGAGCACCTTCATCGTATGGTAGAACAGGGGGGTTTGCATTATTGATGTGAAGCTGACAAATTCAATTTAACAATTCCATGATGCAATTTATTTTTTTTTCAATATGGACCAAAATCTCTGAAATACTGAATTCCTTTATCATGTCAACAATAAAGATAAATAGACGATGTCTGAGCAAATTACTGTTGATTGCGATTAGAGAAATGATTATACAATGATCGACTCTAAAACAAGAACAAGGTTTTTGTTTGAACATTAACAGATGTCTTTATTCAAAAATCTTTGAAAATTGAAGGAATTTTCTCCATGTGGCTCTGGAGAAGAGTAATCAAATTCATTCATTCATTCATTCATTTATTCATTCATTTTCCTTCAGCTTATTCCCTTATTTATTAGGGGTTGCCACAGCGGAATGAACCGCCAACTATTCAGGCATATGTTTTATGCAGTGGATACCCTTCCAGCTGCAACCAAGTACTGGAAATCACCAGCACACTCTCAAATTAACGAACTCTTAAAAGTAGGGCCAATTTCGCTTATCCAATTTACCTATAGCAAATGTCATTGGACTGTTGTGGAAATCCGAGCACTCAGAGGAAACTTACACTCTAAAGTCAGAAAAGTCAACTGGCCCAACCAGGACTCGATCAATTGAGGTGATAGTGCTAACCACTGAGCCACCGTGCCGCCTTCTATTCGAAATATTTAAAATATTTAGTTTAATGCCTGAAATGTTTAGTGCCTTATGAGAAACCAAGAAAGTTCTACGGTTTTGGTGCCCTGCGCCAACTACGTCAACAAACTTCACTAACAAGGGTAACACTTAATAATAAGTACAGCTACAATTCATGTTTGTGATCAAGTATTCATGGATCGTCTGATTACCTCATTTGACAACACAGTCCGTAGTCCTGCGTGTCTCAAATATAAGCAGTTTTTTTCACGTGAGTCTAAAGAAGTGTAATCAATCTCAATATTTACATTAAAACCAATATTAATGTTAATATTCGAGTCCAAAAAGGATGACTGAATTTTTTTTGCCCTATTAGAGACCAAGAAAGTACTACAGTTTTGGTGCCCTGTACCAACTTCATCAACAAACTTCACTAACAAGGGTAACACTTAATAATAAGTACAGCCACAATTCATTACCGCATCTGACAACACAATCCATAGTCATACATATCGAAAATCAAAAATATAAGTAGTCTTCCTGTGAGTCTAGAGAAGTGTAATCAAAATCTCAATTTTTACATTAAAACTAATATTAATGTTAATATTTGAGTTCAAAAAGGATGACTGAATTTTTTTGTGCCCTATGAGAGACCAAGTAAGTGGTACAGCTTTGGTGCCCCGTGCTAACTATTCCAAAAAAACGTAATTAACAAGGGTTACACTTAATCATAAGTACAGCCACGAGTCATGTTTGTGGTCAAGTCTTCGCAGATCCACTAATTACCGCATCTGACAACACAATCCATAGTCCTGCGTGTTATTTTATCAAATGAGTCTCTCTTCTCTCTCCTTGACAGTGCCTGTAATCACATCTATTAATAATTGTACCTCCACACCGCAGTTCTGTCTGCAGTCACAGTTAATGCTTCCCCGTTCGCCAGAGTGTTGATAGTCAACAGAACCGCAGATAGACACAACACTCATTTTCCTCACCCTCCATCATTTAAAAACAGCCAATCACCGCAGGCTAATACGCCTGTATCGGTGTCAGCACGCATTTCTCGTTTGCGCTGAGCACATTAATTTAGCCGTTGCCTTGAGTGGCCTTTGAATAGACCCAGATTAGTCCTCTGCGTCTGAGGGCCGTCTGTACCCTTGTCAAGCACAATAGTTGTTTGATTGCAGTTTCAACTTTGACAAGCCGTTTTGATTCAACTGGCTCTTCTCTGCCTCTCCAAAACTTCAGGATCTCTCCTCCAATCTTTCCTCTCTCCCTCTCTTTTTCTCTGTCACCCCGACTGAGGCTGTGAGTAATACGCACGTGGTCTCTCGGTGGATTTGGGCCCAGTGTCCTCTCATGGAGGACGCGTGTGATTGATTGGATCGAGACAAATTTTTGTCAGTTCACCGTGCTTAAGGAGATAAGGCTACTAATAAATTTCCCCCCGGTAGCTTCTGACACGTGTCAGCTGCTGAGCTTCTATAAAGCATGATGTCGGCCAGGGGCAGATAAAAGCGCACCACCCAAATTCCCCATGCGCCCCCCTTCTGATGTCCTGCTGTGACTGAATTTGGGCATGTAAAGTTATGTTTGGGTATATATTGTGCCTGGGTTCGTGTGAGGCAGCTACTTTCAGTGGTGAAGAGGAGGGGTGCTCGAACATTTGGGGACCCCCTCATAATTATAATAAGGCACTCTTATGCAACTTTATCTTTTGTCGCAATTTTTCCAGACCCTGTTTTAATTGGTTATTTCAACATTGCGTATGAAAATGGCTCAAATGTTCGATATACACATGTGTTTTAATGTGATGTGAAGTATTTATTTATTTATTTATTAAAGGACAATCAAAATCATAAAACTTATTCAAATCAACCAATAAAACAACTTAGGGTGGCGCAGTGGGTAGCGATGTCGCCTCACAGCAAGAAGGTCGCTGGTTTGAGCCTCGGCTGGGTCAGTTGGCATGTCTGTGTGGACTGTGCATGTTCTCCCTGTGTTGGCGTGGGTTCCTCCGGGTGCTCCGTTTCACCCCACAGTGTATGTGTGTGAATCAGTGTGTATTGGTTTTCCCAGTGATGGGGTGCCGGAAAAAAAAACATAAAATAACGGCCGTTAAATTACAGACCATACCTGTCAACATTGGGATGTGAAAATAAGGGATATGCCATAAAAAATAAAGGATATCTCACTATAATAAGGGATATGCCCCCCTCCCCCCCTTTAAAAAGTCCCTGAATTTCTTAAATAAGTTCATTTGAAGCTGTTTCATTGTAAATAATTCAAGCTATCAAATCTCATTAGCCATTTCTTCACTGTATAACTTGCACATTCTGATTAAAGAGCAATGAATGAATCTCTTATTTATTTAGATTTTTTTTTTTTTATTACATTAAATAACAGGCTTTCCTAACTTTTTATGCTCATTTAGGACGAAATTAGTTGTGTTTGAAAAAAACCTACCAAGATCAATATCTTTAGATATTATTGTTATTAATTATGTGTATATCTCTGTGTACTGAATCCATTTGGGAAACAGCGTCTATTGATCACTGTGGAGCGCGTCAGCTGACAGTCATGCACCACTATATGACTATATGTTTTGAGGATTGCACATGAAGGGGAGACGGCACCTGTAATGAAAAGGAAAGGGAATCCCACCATAAACAAAGCGAAAGCACAGCACCGACTCGTATTTAAGAGCAAGGGGCGGCCCCTGGTGGTTCAGCGGTATGGGTTGCGTATAGGGAGGCTCAGCTCTTTAATGTTTATTTGCCACTCTTCAGAGAAAGACTGAAAATACGGGAGAAATACGGGAATATACATTTACGGGATGATAGCGGGATAGAACTGTAAAATACGGGAGAATCCCGGCAAAAACGGGAGGGTTGACAGGCATGTTACAGACATTTACTGTAAAAATAACAGATGTTAAATTACAGTGCATTTTGATTTACTAGAAATCTAAATTTAAGGAAATTTCTTTAATTTAGGGTCTGTTATTTCACTGTAAATTTCTGTAATTTGGCTGCTGTTATTTTACGTTTTTTTTCCGGCACCCCAGCTGCTGGAAAAAAAACGTAACATAACAATTTTTTTTACAGTGTAGCATATAATTATTTACACTTATTGCAAATATCTTTTGCTAGATCTATGTATGTAGAGCTAATTGTGCATAATGTAAATAAGATTCTGAAAACGTAGCTCTATATACATTTCTGGAGAATGCAAATTATGTATGTATTTATGTATGTATGTATGTATAAGTATGTATGGCTGCATTTCATCTTTGGAATGAACTCTACGGGGCGGTATGACGCCGTTCCTTTTCGCGCTTACCAACTGACTGCTTACCTCTGTGTGGACGGCTTTTCCCTCGTTAACAGATTATCCAGTTAGCTCGCCATGTATGTCAGTGGACATGGGAGGCAGAGAGGAGTTGACCACGACGACGGTTCTGGAAAGCAGGTAAGACAAAAACAAAATTCAAAAAATTAAATAAACAAGTAAATAACATGGTGAGAATGTGGTAAAATCTGAAAACGTGGTAAAAAAGCACTTTTGAAAGCACTCTCGGTTGGGTTTAGGGAATGGGGTGATCGGGTCAATCTGAGCTTTTGAAAACACTATCAGTTGGGTTTAGGGAAGGAGGAGGGTGGGTCAGTCCCTCGGTTAGTCAGTCAGTCAACAGCGGCCTCTGGTAGATTTACGAGAGAAGAGCAGGTGCGAATGGCACTTGCGAGAGAAATTTGACATCTCAAAAAGCATACACAGCGGAGACTAGTAGATACCTCCAGTAGCTCCTGGGATGTATTTGGTGCTCACCCAAAAATGTATATAGAGGTACTTTTTCAGAATGAGCCTGGGATGATTTTATATGTTTTGCCCATGGGATACCATAAATATAAATAGTTTTTTTAAAGACAGTCTCCCTTTTAACACCTTTCATAAAGAGGTACAGTAGTTCAGCCAAAATGAAAAATTCTGTCAAAATCTACTGTTCCTTCACTTGTTAAAAACCTGTTTTAGTTTCTTTCATCTGTTTAACACAAAAGAAAGCTAGACCCCACTGACTTCCATTTGTTTTCCCTACTAGAGAAGTCAATGGTTACAGGTTTTCAGCTTCCTTCAAAATATCCTTTGTGTTTGACAGAAGACACTCATAAAGGTTTATAACCACTCCAGGGTGCATAAGTAGTGGGTGAACTATGCCTTTAACACCCCAAAAAATCTAAGACCAGCACTTTAAAATGTCTCATTCATTGGCCCTTTCGGTTCTTTCTTAGATTCATTGGTTTGCTGAAGAAGGTGCATTCATTCAGTACATCCAACCAATGATATCGATCCTTCACAGCTTCCACTCGAATGCTCTTTAAAGGCAGGAAAAGCAGTCACACACTTAAAAAAAAAACCAACAACCATATGTTGATTCTCTACACTGATGATGTCCTGCCAATGATGATGCATGGTGACAGTAACAGGAGGCCGACAAACGAGAGACAAACGTGCAAACAAAACGCCAGAGCGAGATGCCACTGCATTCATCCTCTTCACCATTCAGCTCTCCTCCAGCTGCTGTACATAGCAGATGAGGAAAGCTGGGAGAAAGGGGGGAATTACATTATTGGCAAAGTGTCATGACAAATTGATTTTCTCAATTAAAGCCGGGACAATGGACAAGAAATAACAGGTTGGCCGTTTCTCGCTCTAAATGAGGCCCATTTTCTTTTTTTTCCTTCACAGATCAGCGGAAAAGTGTTGTTAGGAGTGCAGAGAGAGAGAGAGGGATGCTACTTTACAATTTGCCTACTTAAACTATGTCCTAAAAGTATGTAGTATTTTATATACACGTTTGAGTGTGTAACAGACAAGTATGCAAGATTTGGGACATACAACGTCCACATAAACATGTTTCTAAGTTGTGTGCCCTGTCAATCATCTCGACAGATACATCACATTTCTTCCTTATTTAATTTTCTTACCATATTAAAGAAGCTACAGCAGTTTAATCTGCCATTCTCAAGTCTTTTATGCAGAGAAATCTCCACAGGTCTTTGTAAATTACACATTCAGAAGTATAATCATGAAAAAACATCTTTATAAAAGTTCACATTGTTGATGCAGATGAAATAAAACACAAAACATGATTTTTCTTCATTCAAACATGCTCTTTCTAAAGTATTTAATCAATTTATAGTCGATTTTCTATTGCATAACTTCTATTTCTCCATAATTCATTCATAATTCATTCTTTTATTCATTTTGCTTCAGCTTAGTTCCTTCATTCATCAGGGGTCGCCACAGCGGAATGAACCACCAGTTTATCCAGCATATGTTTTACACAGCAGATGTCCTTCCAGCTACAACCCAGTACTGGGAAACATCCATACACACTCATTTACACACATACACTACAGCCAATTTAGTTTATTCAACTTAACTATAGTGCATGTTTTTGGACTGTGGGGGAAACTGGAGCACCCGGAGGAAACCCATGCCAACACGTGGAGAACCCATGTTTGTAGTTCTAATAAATTCACATCAAACTTGAAATGCATTGTGAGTAATATTGGCCACAATCTGAATTATTAAGTCTGCATAAATTGATCGTCATAACCCATGCACAGCCGGTGTACATTTAACACCACAGGTGTTGAATTTAACACTTTTCAGGTCTCTATAGGGGAATTACCAACCTACATCAACACATGACATCACACGAGTGCAACCGCGCATAGCGGTTGTAAAAAAGACCGGTTGCATTATCAAACATGTCATGTTGTCCCATAGGAAGCCAAGTTGAAAGTCAAAAAATAGAAAACAAAAGTTTTAGCGTACACCACACTGCTTTTAATGCCAACCGCAGATGTCTTTGGCTTACAGCCATCAGAAGAGCTGAATGGAGTGAAGACCTAATTAAAAATGCTTGACTCTGCAGTTCTTATTTTATATCAGGTAAGTTCGCGCTATGCTGAATCATTCACTTTACTCGACAAGCTGTTATAATACACTAAAAGCATTATGTAAATAATATATATAATATGTAATCAATATAACTTATCTCTAAAACAACAACAAACTCTGTACCACATCGGATGTCATTCCCTCGATGTAAATGCTAGCGCTGCCGGATTTTTCTACAACCTAGATGTGCTCGCTTCCTGAATGTTTACAAACCAGTAATTTGCCAATATGAGTCCCACCAGTCCAGTGTCCAGGTAACACTTTCAAAATTGTTGAATATAAACCCCTCTACAGAGTAAACTATTTAACACCTAGAGTGTAAACTATTTAACACCTAGAGTACTTCTCCATTCTGTTTGTGTTGCTCTGACGATACACTTCTAAAATGCTTTCAGGCAGTGGGGTTTCTTCAACCCAGGCTCATTGTTGATACATACCCCTATATATAATTTTGGAGATCGCGAAATACGTCCCAGGAGGTACGTTTTTTTTGCAGTTTTTGTTTTCACGAATCCACCAGATCTCATACTTTTTCAGATCTCAAATATCTCTCGCGAGTGCCATTCGCACCATCTCGCGTGAATCCACCAGAGGTCGCTGTTGACTAACTGACTGACTGACTGACCAACCGATTACCCCACTCAGCCTCTTCCCTAAACCCAACAAATAGTGTTTTTAAAAGCACAGATTGACCCTATCACCCCTTCCCTAATCCCAACCCGCAGTGTTTTCAAAGGCAATGCAGAAAAACGAAAGGCTCTCACCAGATTTTTACCACATTTTCAGATCTTACCGCGCTCTCACCCTGTTATTTACTTGTGTATTTTAATTTTTGACTTTTATTTTTATTTTACCTGCTTTCTGGAACCGTTTTTTTCACCAGACTCAACTCCCGTCATCGCAGTCAACTCCTCTCTGCATCTCAAGTTCACTGACATACATGGCAAGCTACTGGGCAAACTGATAACAACGGAAAAGCCATTAACATGGAGCTAAGTTGTCAGCTGGTAGCAAAAAAAAAAAAAAAAAAAACACTCCGTCATACCACCCCATGGCGTTTGTTTTAAAGACAAAATGCAGCCATACATACACACCTGAATACACACCTAAAACTTGTCTATAGCACTTGTTCACTGCTGCTCTTATAGTTGTATAAATTGCTTCCTTGTCCTCATTTGTAAGTCGCTTTGGATAAAAGCGTCTGCTAAATGACTAAATGTAAATGTAAATGTAAACGTACCTCTGGCTACATAATTCTCTCTCTCCAGAAATGTATACAGTGGTACATTTTCACAAAGAGTCTGCTGGGTTTCTTTGAGCCTCTGTGTTGAGTTTCTTTGCGGGTGTTTTGAGTTTACATCGGAAATACTGGAATTGCAAACTTACCACACACTCTCAGAAATAAAGGTACACGAGCTGTCACTGGGGTGGTACCTTTTCAAAATGTACATGTTTGTACTTTAAGGGTTCATATTGGTACCTCAAAAGTATATATTAGTACCTAAAACATTTAAGAGGAACACTTTTGTACTTTCTAGGTACTAATATGTACCCTTGAGGTATTTATAAGGACCTTTTAGGTACAAATTTCAAGCTTTTGAAAAGGTACCACCCCAGTGACAGCTTGCATACCTTTATTTCTGAGAGTGTAGAAGTAGCTCAATTTTACACTTGTTCAAAGAATAAAGAGGCAAACTATAAAACAACTTTTTTTGTGGTGAATTGCATTGGTTTACATTGTGCACTCCAGAGTGTGTTCAAAAACATGGTCAAATGCTGTGACTTAGTTGCATTCTCGTATGGATAGTATGCAAATTGGGACATAGAGAGAGACAGAAAGTGAAAGAGAGAAGGATGGAGCAACTTGTGCAAGGGCTCATTGGAAGCACACGGGGGGATTGTAGTTTCCCTGGCCTCTCAATCTTTAAGACCACAGTGTGAACCTCTCCAGTGGCACATGCAGAATATCCTTCAAGCTAGCATTCACCTGCTTAGACCGACTGGAAGAGAGAGCTTTGACATTGGTGCGTTTATGACTGCACATGACATCATCAATCAGCACTGGCCTGCCGGTTCAGTTGGACACTCATTTCTAATTTTGTCTAGGATAAATGCTTTAAGTGAATGACAAGTGCTATCAAAATTACTCTATATTTGCCCCTCTGAACAATTTGAAAACAATTAGTACCTTTTGTTTAATTTATTGCTTTATGTGCCATTAAGGCTTTAGAAAGAACATTGAATTTGAGACATAAGAAAAGATTGTGGACCAGTTTTTATTGCTGTGATAATTAAATGGAGATATTTGAAAACAAAACATAATGATTGAAGTGGGATTAGTAAGGCTTTATAACTTTTTTAAATTAATGAATAATAAACATTTATTGCATTGTCAGTACAATTATTTATTATATTTACGATTTAATTAATTGACTTTTCAAATGCAATGGTAAAAACTAACTGCATATATATATATATATATATATATATATATATATATATATATATATATATATATATATATATATATATATATATATATATATATATATATATATATATAGTTGAAGTCAGAATTATTAACCCCCCTTTGAATTTTTTTTATTTTTAAAATATTTCCCAAATGATGTTTAACAGGATGAAGAAATTTTCATGTCTCAATTTCAATGTCTGATGACATTTTTCTTCTGGAGACAGAGTTATTTGTTTTATTTCGGCTAGAATAAAAGCAGTTTAAATTTTTTAAACACCATTTTAAGGACAAAGTAATAATAATAATAATAATAATAATAATAATAATAATAACAATAATAATAATAATAATAATAATAATAATAATTATTATTATTATTATTATTATTATTATTATTATTATTATTATTATTATTATTATTTATGTTATTTTTGTTATTGATATTATTATTATTATCATTATTATTATTATTATTATTCTTATTGTTAATGTTACTATTATTATTATTATTATTATTATTATTATTATTATTATTATTATTATTAATAATATTATTTATGTTATTTTTGTCATTGATATTATTATTATTATCATTATTATTATTATTATTATCATTATTATTTTTAATGTTACTATTATTAGTATTATTTATTTATTATTATTATTATTATTATTATTATTATTATTATTATTATTATTATTATTATTATTAGATGAAATCAAAGTGTTTAAGGTATTATACACTTAAAATGCATCTAGGGCGTCTGGAGTTCTGAAACTAATATCCGTCTCTTCTTCTTGCCAAAGTTCAAAGAGCATAAACCCTGAACAGTGGTATTTAGACAGGATCAAAATATAAACCAGCTTTCTGTCCAGCATTCAATGAGACCCTGACATTAAAGGAAAGTCTTGTGTAATTCTAACCAAAAATCCCTCTTGTTCCACTTGTTCTGGAGGAAAAAGCTGCAAAATAAATGAAAAGGCTGAAAGAAACGCACACATATATCCGTTTCTTTAATAATATTTGGAAGTAGTTTGCAGCACAATAAAATTTCTCACCAACACTTGCAAACTCAGGCACTTTCAACCAAATGCCACAGTGCTCATTTATTCTTTTTAGCTTTGTGTCAGAATCTACATTTTACTCTATTTGCCATAGAGACCAAAGCTAATCTAATGAACCGACTTTATAGAAAAAGCCTCACAACAAATTTTGAATGTAATTGCATGCTAATTGAGTTTCTTATATTCTTGATTGTTTGTTTAGTTTTGCAGTGTATCGAATCATATTGTTTACCTTGCGGTTTCTGACCTCTCATAATAAGCATGTCTGAGAGATTGATGAAGACAGAGTGAAACTGTAAAACAGAAGCAATTGTGTTAACTTGTCAAATTATGTTTAGCTCTGGGAAAATCTGCTTACAGGAAAAAAAAAAACACTGAAAGTTTAAGAAAAAAACTAATCCAAAGACTAATCAACACTTTTCAGTATTGTTACAGTTTTTCCCAGTCGCTTTGGTGCATTTCTCACAACACTGTTTACATTTGCACAACAGTTTATGCATTTCTCAAAACAATTAGTCATTTATGTACATAATAGTAGCAGTTTCTCATTCCTTCCAACAAATTGCAAATGCTTTTGGATATGCAGCAGTTGCTTTCATACAACTCTCTGCTGTTTTGTAACATTATCATTTTATCATGTCAGTCAAAATCAACTAAACTTGTGAATGCTGAATAGTCATTCCATATAAAACTAATAGTCCTCATTTCATTACTTGAGTCATTACATACAAAAAGTTGTCAAAATCTGTCAAGCAAATTTTATTAAAAATTGTAAATCTTTTTTTTTTCCTGAAAATGTCTTCTAAATTGAATTTTATGAACGATTTACAGACCTATGTATGCTGTAGGTTCAGTTCCAATATGTACTGCAATATTGTTTAATATTGTGCACAGCTCTACCCAAAGGAAGTTTATGTTTGTTGTAAATAAGGGTGTAAATAAAGAGTTGTATGAAAGCAATTGATGTCCAAAAGCATTTGCAATTTGTTGGAAGGAATGAGAAACTGCTACTATGATGTGCACAAATGACTTATTGTTTTGAGAAATGCACCAAAGCAACTGTGAAAAATTGTATTTTTCACAATGCTGTGAATAAATTAGAATTACAAAGAGCATATGCAGTACAAATGTGAAACATACATATTCAGTGTCTTGTACTCAGATACCTCACTAAATGCGGTGATGTCTAACTTCACTGTTTTCAAATGGCTGTATACAAATAGCATATAGTGCTGTCTTGAGCATGTTTAGGAAGTGTCACCAAAAGTCTTTTTTGCATTGCAAAAATGTACAGAGTAAATTGTCATAATGAAAACATGACAAAGCCATATGACTGTCTTGTTCATACATAATGATGTCAGGACTTTTCATCTTGATGACACTGACACTTTCATTGACATCAATACTTGTTTTGAGGAATGAGCTATCCATTTTAAGCAAGTGACACGCTTATGCAGGTTATCAACTAGGTTTTGCAGTTTGTACTAATAGTTTTGAGAAAGGCATTAACTGTAAGTCAAACTTCTGTCTCTATTTACACAGTTGGTGTAAATGGCATAAAGTAATGGCATAAATTGTGAATAATATTGTACAAAAACAACAACATCAAATTAAATATAGACTAGAACATCTAATAAACATCTGACAACAGTATATTTATTTATTTATTTATTTCAGTGTTTATTTATTTCAATGTTTAGTTCTAAAATGAATTCAATATTTATAAATAAGAAATTTAAAAGTAACATTGATATCTATTTTTTTCCGTGAAATTTCCACTGAAAGCGAAGCTCACTTTTATTTGGAATGTCCTTTTGTACATATTTTTGGAATAATGTGATTGGATTAATAAATAAATAAATAAAAAAATAATAATAATAATAAAAAAATTGTAAAATAAATAAATAAATAAATAAATAAATAAATAAATAAATAAATAAATAAATAAATAAATAAATAAATAAATAAATAAATAAATAATTGATTGATCTTGCCATGTGATCTGTCATCATGCAGCAAACTGTGAGCACCGAGGTGTCCGACATGACAGCCTTGTTTTCAGCTCCATCTGTGCTCGGCTAATCTCGTTGATTGTCAGCTGCAGCCAGGGTTCAAGTTGAACGCACCTTTTGTCTTAGTGCAAATATTTTTAATATAATATAATTTTCATATTTTAAATACTGTATAATATAGCTAAAATACATTTAATATAATTAAATTTAATATATTAAATTAAGAAGCCTTTTATAGTCAATAAAAATAGTCGTTTTCAGAAATAATATGTCAAAATTAAGTGAGTTTTACAAGCAAATCTTTGAATAGTGTACGCAAAAAAAATAATATAGCTTTTTGCTTGGAAATAAGATTTGCTTTCTTTAAATAAGATTTTTTTTCCCATTGACAGATTATTTTTGCTTCTTTTAAGGAAAAACTCTTGACTTATTATTTCTAAAAAGACCAGATTTTTACTTGTCTATAAAATTCCTCTTGATTCATTTTTAAATATTGTACTAAAAACAAAAACTTGAAGATTTATTTATTTACTTATTCATTTATTTATTTATTTATTTATTTATTTACAGTGGCGCAGTAGGTAGTGCTGTCGCCTCACAGCAAGAAGGTCGCTGGTTCAAGCCTCGCCTGGGTCAGTTGGAGTTTATGTGTGGAGTTTGCATGTTCTCCCTATGTTCGCGTGGGTTTCCTCCGGGTGCTCTGGTTTCCCCCACAGTCCAAAGACATGCTGTACAGGTGAACTGGGTAGGCTAAATTGTCCGTAGTGTATGTGTGTGTGAATAAGTGTGTATGTGTTTCCCAGTGATGGGTCGCAGCTGAAGGGCATCCGCTGCATAAAACAAATGCTGGATAAGTTGGCGGTTCGTTCCGCTGTGGCGACCTCAGATTAATAAAGGGACTAAACTGAAAAGAAAATGAATGAATGAATGAACGATATTAATTAATTAATTTATTTATTTATTTGTTTGTTTATTTGTTTGTTTATTCCTTCATTCATACATTCATTTGGTGACATTGGATTACTCACTTCCATATATCCTATTTAGGTGGTTGTTTGGAGGAACTAGATTGAAGTTTTTTGACTCTGTTGTTATATTTTTTCCCAATACTTTTGGGGTTAAAAAAATCACATCAACTTAAAAATAGTATAATGTTTCAGAGATGATTGTAAGTCATATCAACCTACCTTCAACCCTCAGGTTACGTAATCAACATATCCAGTGAATTCCCTTAAAGGAAGTATGTCTAAAACTGGGGCATAATCAGCACTATGCCTGTCACAAATAGAAACAAAGCACGATGATTACCAATTGTCTGACCACCATTTGATGTCCAAGCTGGAGAAATGCACTTGGGCTCAGAGGTAACCCAAATAAAACTCTAAAAAACGATGTGGAAACCTTTGATAAGTGCTCAACTGGGATGCAGCTGTCAGGAAGATAAATACCTGGTGCGGAGGAGGCTTTCATTAATATAACAACCTCACTGGTGGCTGTCGAAAAAGACTGCACAAAGTTTTTTCGGGCACAGAAACAGTCCGCGGTCCCCTCCTGCTGCGTGATTAAGTCTTTTCTTACGGTCTACGCAAAGCTTTTCAGCTTAGCTAATATATTGAGGTCTCCGGAGACAATTACAAAGACACAATTAACTGCTGGAGAGCGTACAGTTGTCATGTGCCACGCAATCACACAGAGAAGCCATTTTATCTTCAAACAGACAATTTTCCTGCCATTGTCAATCAATGATTAATGTTTGTCTAAATGTGAATGTTGTCAAGCTGAATATGGTTAGAATATTTTGATAAGACTTTTGTAGTCTTTTGAAGGTAATCTGTCACTTTTTTTGTTTTGTTAGGAAATCAGCAGAATGTTAACGAGTAATGATAATTCTTTTTTTTTTTTTAGCTTCAATTCCAAAACTTTGATTGAACACAAATTCCACACGAATGCAGAAATTAATCATTCTTATCCTACAGTCACTTGGCAAAAAAAATTGCTATGACTACTGGAGTTAATAGTGAAGGAAAAGTTCTTTTCTTTGCCTTCAAAGTTAAATAACTGAACATAAACATAGGAGAAATCAGAAAAATGTTCATTTTAGGAGAACATTTCAGATGGTATTTAGAGGTTTTTGCATTTGAAATCTTCACAAACATACATATATATATATATATATATATATATATATATATATATATATATATATATATATATATATATATATATATATATATCAATATGCGCAATATGACCCTCTTAGCAGTGCGATATGGCTGTATATCGGCAGTGGTGGGAGACGTGCATTGCCTTAGTGTCCCACCAGTGACAATATACAGCCATATCACACTGCTACGAGTGTGATATTGCATTTATACAACTGTTATATAACAGCCTTCTGAGCCTAACCGTAGGCGCAAAAGGCCACTACTGACCCATATCTATCAGCTGCTAACCACTGATAATGCCCATTCAATCGAGTAATAACATTTGAAGCGAGTGAGTATTTCCAAACTCAAAACATACAAGTGATTTAGAGATGTACATTTCATACCCATAACAATCACACACCAACACACACAATTCAATTTACATTTATATTTAAACATACTACTTATGCTTTTGTTTTGTTGCCTCTAGTTTATTGTTTATTGACCTGCTGTACAGTATGCATGCAGAACCATTTTCTCTTGTTTTCTAGTTTGTTTGTTTTTCTTTTTTCTCCCTGCATCTCCTAATTGGTTTAGATCTAAAAGCAAATAAAATAATTTTAGAATGAAAATATTTTTAAAAATCAGATTTATTGTCTAAAATCGTCTGTCAATTTCCATGCAAATAATTTATTCTTGCTTTAACAGCTAAAAAAGCACATGTTTGTAACTCAAAGTGTGCTAAAACTGCTAAAAATAAATGAAAACACAAGGGATTTCTGTGGAAACCTGGAGAGATTTCTGCTGAGTTCCATGGGTGCAGATTCTGTCTGGGCTTGGGAAAAATCTGAGCAGCACCGCACAACACTAAATCATCCAACGAACAGTTTCCAACACAAGGGCACGTCCTTGGTTCTATCTTGAGCCAGATGTACAGTTGAACTCGCACAATACCTTTTCTGTAGAATATATTACACGCTTTCCTTTGGAATGTGAACCTGCTTGCAGTGCAGGAAACTAAAATAAATCTAAAACTAAATTGAAGGATTGGTATTTTGATTAGCGATTCTCTAGAAACAAACAGCCAACACTGTTCATTGTCCATCCACTTCTGCATTATTAATGTAAAAAGTTTGGATTTGGCTTTCCTCCGCTAACCTTTCCCCCAAAAAACTTTCTTTACTGAAGCCATGTGCTGTCTGGAAATGTTTACCTGAGAAAATACATTGCTACACAAATGCAGGGCTACTAAGAAGCCAAATAGAGTTTACATTCATTAATAAAGTGTATATTTACATGTCTAAATTCAAATTAGCTCAAAATATACACATATACACATGTTACAACTTCCTGCCCAGGGACTGCAGATGTAAATTAGCTTTATAGCTCTGGCACAACATGCCATGTTGTACATTGTCCCTGTATGAATAAATAAATAAAAAATATTGAGTTTTAAATTTATGTCGCAAGATACAGGACAAATCTACAGTGTTAAAGATAAATGCTAATGGCTTATATTACCTGACATAACTGCCAATGTTATTTTGTTCTTACACTTTATTTTAATGTACAATTCCTGCTATAACAAACCATTAACTAAGACTTTTAGCTCTATAAATGACTCTATAAATGACTGCATATTAATATGTAAGGTAGTAGTAATTAGGTTTACTGCAGGTATTGGGTAGGATTAGTGATCTAAAATAAGATCATACATTATAAGTGCTATTAAACAGTTAATATCGTAATAATATGTAGTTAATAAGCCAGTATATGATGTGAATTCTTACCTAAACTAAAGTGTTACTGTTATTTTTAATGAGCAGTACTTTCTACAATAATATTGCTACTTTATACTGTAAGCCATCATTTCTATAAGTGCCACAATCCTCCAAGGCAGTGCATTAAAGTGATTTTACCCTGGTCTCTTGTGGCATGTTGCTTAAATATTTTAGCTAGACGAACCCTCAGTGCCTGTCGCAATAACGCAACCTCTAAACCCCCTGAATAATATCCTCACGCTTGGTTTCCTTGGCAAACATGCTGTCCACTTCCTTCTGTATAATCTCAACTATTACTTCAGAAAACAACTATCTGGAGACCGTCTTTGGCCTAAATGTAGATTCAAAGGCAGTAATTCGTGCTTGAGCTCTCCGACAGCGCTGTGAGAGGAGCTAATTTTTCTTAATCATCCCCTCCGCCACACATGTCATGCTTTAAGCAATCAAAGACCTTGGAGGCCTGAAAACTTTGAAGTTTGTCAGAAGCTGCAAGACCAGGCTAGAGCGTCTAATTAAACAGGAGACATGGATGTAATAACAAACCTGTTTAACCCCAAAGTATGTCATATTATATGTCATACATGATTTTCGAAGGTCTCTAAATTATGGATATGATCAAAACGTCTCATACAGGCCATCTGCCAATTGAATTTCAGCAAACAAAATACTTTATAATATCGTTTAATTTAACAGAGCAAGGAAATTTTCACAGTATGTCTGATAATATTTTTTCTTCTGAAGAAAATCTTATTTATCTTATTTCGGCTAGAATAAAAGAAGTTAAACATTTTTTATGAACCATTTAAGGTCAAAATTTTTAGCCCCTTTAAGAAAATTTTTTTGGACTGTCACAGAACTGTCACAGAACTTCAACTGTGTGTGTGTGTATATATATATATATATATATATATATATATATATATATATATATATATATATATATATATATATATATATATATATATATATATATATATATATATATATAAATATGTACATGTACTTGCGTATCAAACAAATTATTATGAACAAGTAATATGATATATAAGTATGTGTTTTTGCGCCACTCTCATAGTCTCATTCATCATTTGCTTTCATTATTTAATGCAATGCCATCAACAATAAGAAATGTTTAGTCATTAATAATTTAAAGATAATCTTATTTAGACATTTGATTGGGAGATAGTGATAGTAGCATGACAGGCTTATTGTGGAAACATACACCTGTCTATATTTCTGGAGAGCGCAAGTTATGTAGCCAGAGGTATGTATGGCTGCATTTCATCTTTAAAATGAAAGCTACGGGGCGGTATGACGCCGCTGATGGCTTCTGTTTATTTTAGCAGTACCAGCTGACTGCTTACCTCAGTACAGACCCCTTTTCTGGTGTTACTAGTTTGCCCAGAAGCTTGAGCGTATGCCGATGTTCTTGGGATGTGGAGCTGAGTTGACCACGATGACTGATGAAGAACGGTTCCACAACAACAGGCTGAAAACATGATGAAATCGCATGGTCGCGACTGCTTTTCTTTTTCTAGATTGCTTTTGAAAAGTCGGTCAGTCAATGCTGATTTATACTTCTGCATCAAGTAATCGGCATGACCCATGGTGACTGTCTTGCGCAAAGTCGTGCATTTATACATTCTGCACGCTGTTTTTGTTGCTCTGAAATAACACTTCCAAAACGCTAGCTGACAGTAAGTTTTTATGTTCCTCTGTGTCAAGTTTCTTCACAAGCGTTTTGCTTTTTCTGAACACTACAAGTAGCTAAAACTCGCTCATTCAGAGGTCAGAACCCACAGACGTGCAGCAACTTTAACCATAAGGTAAATACAAAACAAACATTTCCATCTGGAGCTCCTTTACGGGACTCAAAACTTGTAAACAATTACTTAATCGGGCTTGCGGCTCTCACCAATATCAAACCAACCAATCACAGAGCTTGCACTACGTGTCGTTGCGACATATTATTAAATTTTTTGAGATGTGCACATCAGTGTCAACACGTGCGCTTGATGCAGAAGTATAAATCAGTCTTCAGTCAGTAGACAGCAAGCTGGCCTGGTCAGCTGAAGTGTATATTGCGCCCTCTAGTGGATTTATGCTAGAAGAGGACACAGGAGAGGAATTTGGGATCATCAAAAAGCATACACAGCGGCCTTTGGTGGATTTGCAAAAACAAAAACTACAAGCAGTCGTAGCCCCAGTTATGTATTTCGCTGTCCCCAGAAATGTAGCCCTGGGTACGTATCCGTAATAAGCTTGGGTTGGATAGTAGTTTTAGTGACAGTTTGTATAACTTGTTTTTTTTTTTCTGAGAGTGCAAGTATGATAGTATTTTCAAAATACATAATGCTACAGTATAAAGCTTGAAGTGTTATATTCTCAACACAAAATGGTGTAGTTTTTAGCTGAATACTGCTTCTCTTTTGTTGACAGCAAGTTAATACATTTTATTCTCTTTCTCGTCTCTTTAACATTCTAACTCCGGACTTTTCTTTTATTATTCACATTAAATTCACATATGCGATTCACTCACAGTTCATGTAGCCATGCAGCAAATTACATTACATATCTCTCTGGCTACTACACATATAATCAGACTATGTGTTAATCATGTAGTCTACAGGGTTAAAAAAGTCATATGTTAGGTTTTACAGGGTTAATAATGCTGTGAATGGAGGTGATGCGGCACCTGTTTAATATAGTTGAAGAGCAGGTTTCTGGTGCCAATGACTAATGATGAAAGCAGCGGGGTCAGTGTGTGGTGAGCGGATTATGTGTGGGTTCTGCTGGTCAGTCTAACCTCATCTGATGAGCTGCTGCAGTATGTAAATGAGAGACAGTATCAGGCTATAGTGCTAGAGATATAGTGCTAGTCTGAGCCTGAGGCGGCACACCCACAAACCACCCACAGTCCACACACACACACACACACACACACACACGCACACGCACACACACACACACACACACACACACAAAACTCTTTTCCTGTATTTTAATTTGTATAGGGTCATCAGATGGCTGCGGGACGATCTCGCTCTGTTTGTTTGTGTCCCGACCTTCATTACTTATCATTAGTAGCTGTCTTCTGTCTTCTGAAAACAGCCAAATCAATGATAGATGAGCATGTCAAAATATACAGCATTTCGAAATGCTAAATAACAGTCCAATCACATTTTGTTATCAATCAAGTTGCAGGTTTTTGAAAGCATATGCAGTATGCTGGCTCCAGTGTCAGATAGAGAGCACGGAGGAGTTGAATTCAAAAGAGTAATTATAGCAACTAAAGTAAAAAATGAAGAAATATATAAGCAATATACTGAAAAAATATATATATTTCTTTCTGAAATGTGTCTGAATCATAATGTCTGCATCTGAGAACTTAAGGAGCTGACATGTTTGTGCATGAAAGAGCAAAAAAATACCTGATTTCAGACAAAGTTCTGAGATGGCATATTGATGTAGGGGAGCGCGGGTCACAAAGTAACACGGGGTAAAATGTAACATGGAGTTTTAAGTTTACTCAGGGTTAACCATGGCATGCTTCCAAGGTTTTCACCACAGTGTCGGCAGACATCTTCCTGCCAATTATTGAAAAGTTCAGCAAAATTTGGATGAGAAACACAGGAGAAACCATTTTTGCAGCATAAAATATTTTTTTTATTTAAAAAAAATCTGTGAAAGTATGCAAGTTAAATCTTATATTGTTGTGATTACCGTCTTCTAGGCTAAAAGATGGAACCATTTTGAAAGATGTAAAATACACACATCTTTTGCATAAATATTATTTTCATTTGAATGAAGTTCTATAGAAATATCAATGAAATACAAAAAAATATATTTTACAGAATTATCTGTTGTCTTAGACTTGACACATGGCAGAGAATTAACGTTAGGTTTATTAAGTCTTACCTCCCTGAACACAGAAGGCATGCTTAGTAAGATCACCATCATATTGTTTAACTTCAGTTTTGTCGACTTGCAAAACAAAAAAGTCTGTTACGTCGGTTTTACAACGCAAGAGCGGCGCGTGAGCAGCAAGTAGCTCGCTTTTTTGGCACGCATGTTAACTACCGGGACTTGCACCGGCAGAAGAGCAACGCTCTGCGCACATTCGGAGATGTGTCAGTTTGCTTTTTGATTACATTGCTTTCATCAGCGTTGGTTCGGTTGCACATAGAGAATAACGTCTTTATTTCGGAATTACCACTCTTAATAAATACACTTGCATATGAAGTAAATCATATCTCAATGCATTTACTGGGCCACTGGCGATTTTTACTGGGGCACGTGCCCCAGTAAATTGGGTCTAGCGACGCCCCTGGGAGGGATTAAACAAGATGATTAGACATTTTAAAAAGCGAGCGATTGGTCCATATTTAAAATTTTTGTCCAGAGAGGTTGTTTATATCCTCGATTGGTCTCACACAGTCAAATGACATGATTTAGCATGTCAGAGTTCGAAGTTCGTACGTACTTGCGTTTCCGGTCTGACGCATTCGCATGCTTATGAATGGAAGTCAATAGGGAGAAAAGTCCAGTGTGACCGCAGCTCACACACTGTTGGACACCAATTAAGCTAACAAAATAATTGTTGAATTTTAAGTGTAATGTTGAGAACATATTACTTAAAATGTTTTTTAATAGAAAATATTTTTTTAATAGGATTTTTTTTTTATTGCTAATAATGCAAATAAATGCATTGTATAATAATGGATAATAATGCAAATAAATTCAAATATGTTTATCCAATAAATAAACAAATAAACATACTGTGTTATATAGAATAAAAATAAATTGAGCCAAGTACTTATAAATATAATTATGGCTGCTATTTAAAGTAAACTGTATTTAAATGAATTTTGTGAAATCTGCCTTTGAAGCATGTGTTACAACTTGCCCCTCAAGTGGGGTAAATAGTAACATTTTTACTCCTGAAACTTTTGGCAATACTGCACAGATACCATAGGTCCGGCGATCATAATTTCAGTGGTCATTTGTAGGAGAGACTAGTGTTTTGTTTGTAAAAAATAGGGTTTGTCTAACCCCATTATTTTGTTCATTATTTGGCCAAAACCAAAAAGCGCTACTTTGTGCCCCGCTCTCCCCTATTCATGCATAACAAAATAGAGATATGCTGGGTTCACACCAAACACAAGGACATCATGGAAACAGGAATATTCAAAACGTCTATTTATTTAACAAACATGTACAATTGAAAACAAAAAAGAATACAGGTAAAGCAAGGATTTTGACAACTCAAGACCTGACAAAAATAAGCAAAAAAAAAAAAAAAAAAAACTATGGTAGTGTAAATTCACATAACATGATGAATTTAGTTACAAACAGGGGTGAGACACAGGTGGAACTAATGAACACAAATTAATGGCGGGAAAATGAATGAATTAAATGAATCACATGATACAAACAAAAGCACATGAAACACATGACATGGAGAAACACAAACCTGACACTGTGTCACTCGCTCAAGTTTCGCTCAAGCTGAATTATTTGTTAATTTTCAGCTTGAGCTAATTTTCTGCTCAAATTTAATTATTTGAACATGCGTGGGAGATGAGATTAAGGCAAATTGCGCACATTTGCGGCTAACGCGTTGTGCATTCCACATCATTTGTGTCACACGGTTGTAATTTACAGTTGTTTTAGAAGGGATACAGCTGTGGATGGAAGTAAATTTAAATAATTCATTAAATTACCCAATTACCCAAAAACAGTAATTACAATTAGAATTAACTCTATTAGTTATTAAATTACCCATTAATTGTACTTTATTAATGTCTACCCCTATCCTAACCCTAAACCTACCTCACGGTAATGTAAAAACAGTAATTATAACTAGAAGTAATTATATTATTTATTAAACTAACCATTAATTGTTATTTATTGATGTCTACCGCTACTCCAACCCTAAACCTACCCCTCACAGTAATGTAAAACAGTAATTATAACTAGAAGTATTTATATTATTTATTAAATTACTCATTAATTGTATAAATTAATGTCTACCGCAACCCTACACCTACCCCCTCACAGTAATGTGAAAACAGTAATTATAACTGGAAGTATTTATATTATTTATTAAATTAACCATTACTTGTATTGTATTAATGTCTACCCCTACCTCAGTGGTAAACCCAACTATCACTGTAATATAAAAACTGTAATTATAATTAGACTTAACTCTATTATGTGTTAAATTATCCATTAATTGTAATTTATTAATGTCTACCACCACTTTAACCTTAAAACTACCCCTCACAGTAATGTAAAAAGAGTAATTATTGTACAGTAACTGTATTAATATAATAATATAAATAATTCTCGTTAACTTCTGACAGCAGCTGTATCCCTTCTAGACCTTCTACCATAATTTGCCTCTAATTTGTTTTGACTTCCGCATTTGGTGTGAACCCAGCAAGAGCTTTGTTGATAACAACAAACAAATATTTGCTTAATACAATACTAACTTCCTGCTGTAAATGCCATCACAAGTGGAACACATTGGTCAAAAACATACACACACCACGGCATCATGTTTATTTTTTTAGCTCAAATGTCAGAAATGGAAAGCACAGGATTGTGGGAATGACAAATATGCTGCCTTCAAAATTTGATCAGAATAAGTTATATGCCCGAGACAGGAAGTGAAGCAGAATTTGGATTCGGACGTGTCTTGATGTCTTCCCGCCTTGGAATACTGCATCCGAAGGTAGAATACTAAAGTTTTTGGATGCAGCCAATTAATCATTTCAACTACACAATAACGTCAATCAATCATCTTGGAAACTGTACGCCATGTAACACGGTACATTTACCTTAGGAAAGCCACTCAGTATCCAAAACTCATTAGTTAGCAGGAAAAAAGAGGTGTGTTTTTGCAAGTATATGCATATAATATTAAGAATAATTGACGAATAAAAATACCAGAAGTAGTGAAGCGGCTACAACGTGAACCAAAGTGTCTGTTACACATTAGATGTGCATACTTTAGCAAAAATTCAATGGTCCAGAATCAATAACTTGGTTACCAAAGCTAAAAACACTGTTCTGATGTTGCATTTCAAGACATTTGTCAGGTTTTTGTCCTCAAACTGCTCTTTTGTATTTCTAACGCATCTCGTCCAAAGCATTGTTTTGATTTGCTTTGTATTTTCGAAGCCGTAACTGTTATAACATCTGAAATCATTCAGCGTAATGCTATGGAACTGCAATGTGAACTTGCCTGGAACTGCTTTATCTGTGTGATGAAAATAATTGGAAAAATAATTACACACCTTAGAATGTTCATCAGCCAATCAGAATAAAGTATTCAGCAGCCCCTGTATAATAATTTACAAGTAATATGTGCTTACAGTAAGTGGCTTTCCTGAGGTAAATGTAATGTTTTACTTCACACACGATGTTTGATCGATGAAATTCTGAACAAAAAACACTCAAAAAATAATGATCTTTCCTTCGTATTCAAACTACCTATTTAAAATGAGCTGAATCAACACAATTTGTGAGAAAACCTAATTGTTGTATGTTCAATCCACTTAAATTTGTAAAAACAATAAGTTAACAATGGATTTGTGTTGGGACAACATGAAGCAATTGTGTGGAACCCAGTATTTTTCACAGTGAATGGGGCAATGGGGAAAAATAATAATGGTTTAAACTTTTGATCTGTGGCATAAAGTATTAAAAGTTGAGAGTATTTGTCTTGAAATCAAGCTACTTGTGGTGATATAGGTGATGCTGGATTGTAGTTCTGAAGGCTTTCTGATCCCAAGACTAACTAACTTCTGCAGTTACTGAAGATGCAGCTGATTCTGACAGATTTATTTGGAAACTCCCAATTCTAATAACAGTGCACTGAGATGAGATAAACACACATCCTCTTCTAGATTCATAACACTTACAGCTGACTGGAATTTCTTATTTTCCTGATGGAAGAAATTCAAATTTTCAGTGTTTTTGCCACTTTGCAAAGCTCAACAACAGCTGTTTTTTTTTCAGTCTTGTGATGAATAAGTGAGTCTGTCCATGGTGTTCTCTCATATTTATACCCCTGAAACAGAAGAACAGTTTTGAACTGTACAAAAAAAAATTAAAAAATAAAATAAAATATAAATTCAGGGTGCTAATAATTGTGGCCCAATATATTTAACATTTTTTATAATCATTTCAAAATTAATAATACTTAAATTTAGTAACTTTATAACTATAATATATAATAACTTTACTAAGAACTACATTTTATTTTATTTTATTTTATTTTATTTTATTTTATTTTATTTTATTTTATTTTATTTTATTTTATTTTTTATTGAGCAAAAGATCTAAATGTAATATATAAATTCAGGGTGCCAATAACTGTGGCCCAATATATTTTACAATTTTTATAATAATTCCAAAATAAATAATACTTTAATTTAGTAACTTTAGTAACTTGTTCTGTTCTGTTTTGTTTTGTTATTATTTATTATTATTATTATTATTATTTTATTTTCCACTATCCACTTCAAGCATCAAAAATCTTGTCACTCTACATTCATTCATTCATTCATTCATTCATTCATTCATTCATTCGTTCATTCGTTCATTCATTCATTTTTTTTTAAGCTTAGTCCCTTCTAAATCTGGGGTTGCCACAGTTGGATGAACCGCCAACATATCCAGCATATGTTTTACGCAGCGGATGCCCTTCCAGCTGCAACCCATCACTGGGAAAGTCACTCTACACACAGTTGAAGTCAGAATTATTAGCCCCCCTGTTTATTTCCCCCAATTTCTGTTTAACGGAGAGAATATGTTTTTTCAACATATTTCTAAACATAATAGTTTTAATAACTAATTTCTAATAACTGATTTATTTTATCTTTGCCATGATGACAGTAAATAATATTTGACTAGATATTTTTCAAGACACTTTTAAACAGCTTAAAGTGACATTTAAAGGCTTAACTAGGTTATTTAGGTTAACTTGGCAGGATAGGGTAATTAGGCAAGTTTTTGTATAACGGTGGTCTGTTCTGTAGACAGTCGGGGGAAAAAAATAGCTTAAAGGGGCTAATAATTTTGTCCTTAAAATGGCTTTAAAAAAATTTAAAACTGCTTTTATGCTAGCCAAAATAAAACAAATAAGACTTTATCCAGAAGAAAAAATATCAGACATACTGTGAAAATTTCCTTACTCTGTTAAATATAATTTAGGAATATTTAAAAAAGAAAAAAAATTCCAAGGGGCCTAATAATTCTGACTTCAACTGTATATACCATAAGTTACTTTGCATGTCTCGTATGAACTATTTAGAGTAATTAAACTACAGTTTGAACTAGACTATCTAGTTCTCTCTCATTAACATTTTCTCTCAGTCAATAAATATAAGCATCGTTCCCACATCCACACCTTCTCATCGCATAAACCTGGATTCACGGGTGCAGAAAGAGAGGGAGTCGTGTGCTTCTGTCTGTGCCTGGCGTTCAAACATGCTTGCAGCACACTACAGCTAATCATGGTGACACCGGGTGAATCCATTCCCCACAGTCAGCTGGCTGACGCCCAGCTCAGAGAGCCTTTCATCCATCATGACAAGATGAAGAAGACATACGTGAAGCGAGAACAAAAAGCTGAAGACTGCGAACATCTGCTGATCAAAGCAAACTGCGTCTGTGGAGCCAGCACAACAAGAGCAAACATATATGACACGTTAAGTGAAATATTAAAGCACCAGATATGGTGGACCTATTCGTTTTGCTTAAGGAAGCCCACAAAATTAATTAAAATGAATCAATGAATCAACGAATCTATCTATCTATCTATCTATCTATCTATCTATCTATCTATCTATCTATCTATCTATCTATCTATCTATCTATCTATCTATCTATCTATCTATCTATCTATCTATCTATCTATCTATCTATCTATCTATCTATCTATCTATCTATCTATCTATCTATCTATCTATCTATCTATCTATCTGTATGTATGTATGTTCCATAGATTTGCTTTATATCTAACCACAATCCTTAACAATACAAGTATTTAATTGTAAATCAATTGGTTGTTCAATCAATAATCCCCACCCCAACTCCCCACATACAGAATTAGCTTGACAAAAAAATTTAATATAAAGATTATTATATTGTTGTATTATATTGTTGTATATCCTCATCAAGATGGCGCCGCGGATGGCCGCTTCGGCGTGGGGCTCTCCAGTGTTTGCACTGTTTTTGTTAGTCTGTCCTGTTTTATGTTTGTCAAACACGATCAGTTACACCAGGGACGAGCTGCTGAACATTCGGCAGTGCACACCAACTAATCAAGAACTGGATTTTGATTTTTGTGGCGTTTTGCGGAACATTGTAGTCGGCGGAGCAGCCGCATTGTGGAAACGCTACAAGACGCGCAAGCGTGGGAAGCGAGCCGGCGCGCTCGTCAGGCTAAGACAGCGTGGCTTCAGAACGGCGCTGCCCAGCATTCACCTGGCGAATCTCCGCTCTCTTCCTAACAAAATGGACGAACTACTTCTGCTCACATGCAAAAACAAGAACTTTAACAACTCTGCTGTCTTGTGTTTCACGGAAACCTGGCTAAACGAAGCCATTCCGGACAGCGCATTAAACCTACCGGACTTTCAGCTGTACAGAGCAGATCGCGATACGGAGTCAACGGGCAAAACGCGCGGTGGTGGGACATGCTTTTACATCAACAGAAGGTGGTGTACGGATGTAACTGTGTTAAAGAAGATGTGCTGTCCTGATGTGGAAGTGCTTTTCATTAACTGTAAGCCATTTTATTCACCAAGAGAGTTTTCCTCGTTCATTCTCGTCTGTGTTTACATTCCACCGCAAGCACACGTGAGTACTGCGCTGCAACAGCTGGCTGATCTGATCACAGAGACAGAACAACAACACCCGGACTCTGCTTTTATCATACTTGGGGACTTTAATCAGGCAAAACTCACACATGAGCTGCCTAAATTCAAACAGCACATTACATGCCCCACCAGAGGCAATAAAATTTTGGACCATTGCTACACCACAATAAAGGATGCATATCGCTCCGTCGCCAGAGCAGCTCTAGGACTCTCCGATCACTGCCTGGTTCATCTTATACCAACTTACAGGCAAAAATTTAAAACTACTAAGCCAGTATTAAGGACTGTCAAGAGATGGACCAACGACAAAGAGCAGGTCTTACAAGCCTGTTTTGAATGCACTGACTGGAATGTTTTTGAAGCTGCAGCCACAGATCTGGACGAGCTCACAGAGACTGTAACATCATACATCAGTTTCTGTGAGGAGTTATGCATCCCTACCAGGACCTACTTGTCATTTAACAATGATAAACCATGGTTCACACCAAAACTCAGACAGCTTCGTCAGGCCAAAGAGGATGCTTACAGGAGTGGTGACAGGATCCTGTACAATCGGGCCAGGAACACATTGACAAAGGAGATTGGTGTGGCTAAGAAAAGCTATGCCAAAAAGCTGCAAAACCAGTTTTCAGCTAACGACCCTGCATCAGTGTGGAGAGGCTTAAAAGATTTCACTAATTACAAGACACCGTCCCCCAGTATCGACAGCAATAAACATATTGCAAACGAGCTGAATATGTTCTACTGTAGGTTTGACACCTATGACCAGACACCTCACACCCGCCCGGACCATCTCCCTACACAGCCATCAACACCACATCAACACAGCCCGGACCATCGCCCTACACGGCCATCAATACCACATCAACACAGCCCGGACCATCTCCCTACACAGCCATCAACACCACATCAACACAGCCCGGACCATCGCCCTACACAGCCATCAACACCTCCAGCCATCTTCCTCTCCCCCCCTGCTCTTCAGATCAGTGAGGAAAATGTGCGTCAGATCTTCAGTAAACAGAAGAGAAGGAAAGCACCAGGGCCAGATGGTGTCTCACCAGCCTGTCTGAGAACCTGCGCTGACCAGCTGGCTCCCATTTTCTCCCATATCTTCAATAGATCACTGGAACAGCGCAAAGTTCCATCCTGCTTTAAGCGCTCCACCATCATCCCAATCCCAAAGAAGCCAAAGATCACAGGACTCAATGACTACAGACCTGTGGCCTTAACATCTGTGGCCATGAAGTCATTCGAAAGACTGGTGCTAGCATATCTGAAGGACATCACTGGACCCCTGCTGGACCCCCTGCAGTTCGCCTATAGAGCAAACCGGTCTGTGGATGATGCAGTCAACATGGGACTGCATTATACCCTACAACATCTGGACAAACCAGGGAACTACGCAAGGATTCTGTTTGTGGACTTCAGTTCTGCCTTTAACACCATCGTCCCATCACTGCTTGAGTACAAACTGGCCCAGCTCTCTGTTCCTAGCTCTGTCTGTCAATGGATCACCAGCTTTCTGACAGATAGACAGCAGCTAGTCAGAATGGGCAAAATAACATCCGACAGCCGCACCATCAGCACTGGTGCCCCCCAGGGATGTGTTCTTTCTCCACTGCTCTTCTCCCTGTACACCAACGACTGCACTGCAAAAGACCCCTCCATCAAACTCATTAAGTTTGCAGACGACACTACTGTTATCGGCCTCATCCAGAATGGTGACGAGTCTGCATACAGACAGGAGGTGGAGCGGCTGGCGTTATGGTGCAGATACAACAACCTGGAGCTGAACACGCTCAAAACAGTGGAGATGATAGTGGACTTCAGGAGAAACCCCCCTGCACTCCCCCCACTCACCATCATGAACAGCACTGTGGCTGACAGTAGAGTCATTCAGGTTCCTGGGCACCACCATCTCTCAGGATCTGAAGTGGGACACTCATATAGACTCTATTGTGAAGAAAGCCCAGCAGAGACTGTACTTCCTTCATCAGCTGAGGAAGTTCAACCTGCCACAGGAGCTGCTCGTACAGTTCTACTCAGCTGTCATCCAATCCATCCTCTGCACTTCAATCACCGTCTGGTTCGGCTCAGCTGCCAAAACTGACCTCCGTAGACTACAGCGAATAGTCCGGACTGCTGAACGAATCACTGGCACAACCCTTCCTACACTTCAAGAACTGTACTCTTCCAGAGTGAGTAAAAGGGCTCGCAAAATCACTCTGGACGCCTCACACCCAGCACACTACCTGTTCGAACTGTTACCGTCTGGTCGGCGCTTCAGAGCACCGAGCACAAAAACAGCCAGACACAGGAAAAGTTTCTTTCCTCAGGCTGTCTACCTTATGAACAGTTAAATATTCCCCTACTGTGCAATAAATATGTGCAATACTTTCTCATACGCACTTGTACACAGCACCTTATATCAATATACAATGCAATACTTTCTACATTCGCACTTGTACACAGCACCTTATAACCTGTATATTTATAACAATCTGTACATACAACTCAACATCCAGGTTTCTTCACTAACCGCATCTGTTTAATGTTCATCATTTTTTATTATTATTATTTTATTTTTTCAGATTATTTTGTGTTGTCACTTGTCACTTTATGTACACTGGAAGCTTCTGTAGCCAAAACAAATTCCTTGTGTGTGTGAAGCACACTTGGCAATAAAACCGATTCTGATTCTGATTCTGATTCTGATAAGTGTTGTACTCAAAATGCTTCAAATGGATTCAAAACTAATTGTTGTTACAGCACACTTCAATATACTTCAAAGATCTGCAATGTTGTAAATTGTTTTAGTTTATATACCCGTATGCTAAACAAATAAAATTATTTAAGATTATTTAAAATAAGATTATTTAAATTTAATATTCGTTATGTTATTTTAAGTCTTCAAAAGTATGCGTCAAGTATTAAATGAAGATATATTTTCTCTTAAAGTCAACATTCAGAATAGCTGCATAAACATAACAATAAAAATAATGATAATAATAACAATATTAATCTGTGGAGCTAGTTATGCTGATTTTTGTATGTATGCATGTACACACACTGGCCACTTTATTAGGTACATCTGCCCAACTGCTTGTTAATTTAAATTTCTAATCAGGCAATTACCTGGCATCAACTCAATGCATTTAGGCATGTAGACATTGTGATTGGGGAAGAAGAAAAGTGATTTAAGTGACTTTGAATGTGGCATGGTTGTTGGTGCCAGACGGGCTGGTCAGAGTATTTCAGAAACTGCTGATCTACTGGGATTTTTATGCACAACCATCTTGTTGGTTTACAAATGAATGGTAGGAAAATGAGAAAATATCCAGTGAGCGGCAGTTCTGAGTGCAAATGCCTTGTTGATGCTAGAGGTCAGAGGAGAATGGCCAGACTGGTTGGAGCTGATCGAAAGGCAGCAGTTACTGAATTAACCTCTTGTTAAAATGAGATATGCAGAAGAGCATCTTTGAATGCACAACACATCAAACCTTTAAGGTGGATTGGCTATAGCAGCAGATGACCACACCGGGTGCCACTCCTGTCAGCTAAGAACAGGAAACTGAGGCTACAATTCACACAGGCTCACCAAAATGGCCTGAGGCTTACTCAAATGGCCTCCACAGTCACCAGTTTCAATCCAATAGAGCACCTTTGGAATGTGGTTGAACTGGAGATTCGCATCATGGATGTGCAGCCAACAAATCTTCAGCAACTTCGGGATGCTATCATGTCAATATGGACCAAAATCTCTGAGGAATATTTCTAGTACCTTGTTGAATCTATGACACAAAGGAATAAGGCAGTTCTGAAGGCTAAGGGCGTCCAACCCAGTACTAGTAAGGTGTACCTAATAAAGTGGCAGGTAAGTGTATATGTGAACATATGTATGCATACGGCCACTTTATTAGGTTCACCTTACTAGTACCGGGTTACTCAGGACTTATTTCAAAAAGAAAATTTACATTTAATAATATCATATTTTTTTTGTCAGCATGCATGCACATATTTTAGTGTCCTAGTGGAGTGTTTAGGGCAGGAAGAAGGAGCAGCTTGTTTCTGTGGCTGAGTGCTTTGAATGTGTTTCACAGGCACACACGAGGACTGAGGTCTTCAAGGGTGAAAGGAGCAACAAGAGCGAGCATTTGTGTCACTAAACAGCAGCTATAATAGAGGCCATGGATCAGCGACTGAACGGCTGCAGCACCGCATCTCGTCTGCCCCCTTTATCTGCACTTTTATTTAGCTTTATTGAGCATGGCCGCAGCACAACGTGCCTCTCTAACAATGCACCGGTCCAATCATCCCGCACAACACCACTTTGTCATGTAAACTGACAGTTTTTATATTACTCCATGTCCTTGCTTTGTCTTAGCAAACCCAGGCTATTGGAAACCAGAGCCGAGTCACAGAATGGCCAAAGTGGGGTTTCATCTCAAGCCTAGGGAAGAAGAAAAAAAAAAAAAGCGGGTGCCCTGGTAAAAGCTTTTCACATTACATGAAGAGGATCCCATTAAACAGCATGATAGCTTTAACACCTAGCGGACTGTCTGAGCGCTTGGGACTTAGAGAGGGAGATGCCAGGTACAAAGTCTTTCAATTAACCCCAGGCCTGTTTCCCTTTAACCGTGTGGCTCTTTGGCTGACCTTATACTGAGTTATAGCACTATGAAACTGACAGGGTTGTGAAAATATGGCCCCGCCTTGGGACACTGAAGCTTTTGACTAATCTTTAGCAGGCAGGAGCAGCCATAATTGGGGGTGTCAAGATTAGACAGTGAAAAATAATGGCGTCCCTCAAATGTTCCATCTTGATGAAAGAGGCGTACTGTAAGAGGAGCGGACAGGTGATGACCACTAACACAGCGTAAGGTGCGAAAGTCACAAAAAGACAAAAAAACTTGAAATGTCACCTAAAGTTCAGGTCATTATGTATACACTGTAAAATCCAACAGTCAACTTTATCAAATAAAAGGAGTGTAGTTAACTCAAAATTTACTGAAAGTTAATTCTACTCATTTGAAAAGAGTTTTGAACTTAGTGTTGAAGGTAATGAGTTATTTAAATACCTCATTACTTCAACTTAAATGGAGTAAGTTCACAGTATACATATAGATTCGTTTTTTTAGCTCAAATGGTTTGTAGCAATCGGTTACCTCAAACAGTTTGAGTTGCCTTAACTTATTGGGTTTTACAGTACTCAGTTGATTTGAGTTCTCATCATTTATTGGGTTTTACTATGCTCAAATTACTTCGTTTACTCAAATGGATTAAGTTCACAGTACTCATTAGAATTAATTTATGTAACTTAAATGGTTTGTTGCAGTCGGTTTCCCCAAATAGTTTGAGTTATCTTAACTTTTTGGGTTTTACAGTGTAGAGTATTTTGAGGGATGCACTAAAAGATGCACTTGAGGGGACAATTTAATTGATTTATGCTCAATCTACTTAAATTTGCACAAAACGATTAAGTTAACTTAATCAGAATGTGTTGTGACAACATTAAGGAAGTGTGTGGATCACAGCACTTTTTACAGTGTGTCGATGGTTCTAATCTATTTGCTGTTTTATATTTAAAATTTGCATAGCTTCTGAATAGGGATGCTCATTTCGATTAATTTTGACAACTGCCGCGAATATTAACCATTAACTGGTCAAGTTAATATTAAATTCTTATTTAATTAAAATATCAAATTGACATGTCTGTTTTGTGTCTGACACATAAAATATTGCATTTTGAAATGCTGATTTATTTTAACATGCAAACAGCAGTATACTAAACATATTAACAACAGAGCATCTTCACTCACCTACAATGTTTCCAACAGCATAGAAAAAAAACTTAATAAACCGAGTAAAATAAATAGTCCTGCATTAGATGTTTTTCCACTTAAATTTAAATTTAAACACGGACTGATTCCTTTTAAACTGGCATTGTTTTTTTCAATCATGTTTTTTTTTTTTGTCCATCAAATAAAAATAACAGGCTATCTCAAATTAATCGCTCCATGAAAAATATGCATTTAATGAATGCTTCTCTGTAATTCTTATATCACAAACCTCTGTTAACATTTCTAATAGAAGTCATTAGTTTAAAGATTATGTCTTGAGCATCTGATTTTACCTTAGAGTTTGTGTGCTTTCATTTTCTCCATCTAACTTGCGATTCATGTGTGCGCAAAATTTCATTTGGCAAAATATATCTGTAGGCACGTGTGGTTACATGTGTTACCGTCCCACGAGTTAACAAATATGTGTTGCACATTTATGCAGCCAAATTTAAAATAAAAATAAAAATAATATTTTTAATCATTTAACTGATACCATTAATCATTAAAACTGCACCCTTTCGGTTAACGGTTAATCGATTATTATTAGCATCCCTACTTCTGAAAATCCAAAAGGGTCAACATATTGACACCATTTTTTAAATTTGTGCTATGATAACATTTGTTATGACTGAATCGCCTCTTGTTACAGTTCAGAAAAAGTTTGATGAAAAGCAGAAGCTGTTCATTGAACAATGATATCGCCATATTAAAATGGTTTATGCAAAAGTACAGAAAATGATATATACAGTTACAAACATGTGATTTACAAAAAATGCAGAGAAAGTTCACAGTAATACCGTATCTCAATTTGTATACTATCCATCCTAAATAGTATTTGAAAATAGACTTAGTATGTCCCAAATCATACACTGCATCTGTAACTGGATACTTACACTGAAAAAAAATATTTAAAGATGATTACTTAGATTCACTACATTTTTTTATGTTAAGTGATTGCAAACAAATGAACATTACTAAATTCAATTAGTTTGTTTAAATTCAACAAATATAAATTCAACGCAGCAATTTTCTTTTAATGACATCATTTCTTTCAGTGTACATAGTATGTGAAAAACAGGATGTGAGCTGAGAAGTATGTCCGAATTCATAGTATATGAAAAACAGTAGGCGAGAAGTACCCGGATAGAAATAATTCTGTAGTGTGTATCCAATGGACACTTTCCTATTCCATGATGCCATGGAAAGAGAATTCATGATTGTAAATAAATCAACGAAACTGACACGGGTAGATCATGTTATTGAAAATAATGTAATGTATGATAATGACAAATGCCCTATATGAGTAGTATCCTATTTTGGATGCAGCTATTGTAAGTTCAAATAAGAGTTCCAAAGTTTTCCCTGATGGTCTACTATTTCAAATAGAAACTAATTTTGTCCAAAATATATTGCATATTGGACGTGAACTCATTTATAACTTGTAACATGGGGAATAAGTGTTAATAAATTACAACAAAAAAATATGTGCATAATAGAGACAAGGGAAAAACAAAATAAAATAATAGAATAATAATCTATTCAAATAAAACAACAGATACATGTACAATATACATCTATATATACTTTTTTTAAATAACAAAAACAATAATTGATTTTTTATAGAAAATATAAATGATAAAATATATATAAAATAAAATGTATACAAAACTTTTTGAAAATGTCACAAAATTTTAAATAAAATAAAATAAGTATGAACAAATGAAATAGCAAATAGCAGATGAACAATAAAATTCAACTACCATTAAATAACATGAAAATCATGAAAACAAAAAGGAATTTATGAATATATAATATATAATGTATAATATGTTTATAAATATGAACATTAAATATCAATGCTAAAATAACAGTGACTTTTACATGACTTTTACTGTACATACATACATACATACATACATACCTACCTACCTACCTACCTACCTACCTACCTACCTACCTACCTACCTACCTACCTACCTTCCTACATACATACATACATACATACATACATACATACATACATACATACATACATACATAGATACATTCATTCATTCATTCATTCATACATACATACATACATACATACATACATACATACATACATACATACATACATACATACATACATACAAACATACATACATACATACATACATACATACATACATACATACATTCATTCATTCATTCATACATACATACATACATACATACATACATACATACATACATACATACATACATACATACATACATACATACATACATACATACATACACACATACATACATACATACATACATACATACATACATACATTCATACATACATACATACATACATACATACATACATACATACATAGAACAACATCGAAGCATACGTTTCAACCATGTACTAACTTGAGATGAATGGCAATAAACACTATTATATATTTAACTCAAAGTGCACTCTACCAACCATAAAGTGGAGCATTTGTGAACACTTAGTCCCTAAAAACACTTTGATATCCAGGATTTAAAACCAGATTTCACTGAACGTTTGTAGGTCCCCGACCTGTTCTCCCCAGCACTTATTTCCATTCTGCATTTAGCTTCATATATTTATATTTCATCTTGTCCAGTTGTTAAGAGCAACATCCCCTTAAGCATCACTGTAGGGATGCTGTTCTCAGTGTGTTCGACTTCTGCGCAACACAGAGAAAAGCAATAAGACCAAATATTTTAATTTCCCTCTACAAGTCAATAAAACCAACCTCTAAAATGCTGAGCCTCTTAGATGCCTGTGGGCAAACAGCAGCTGAAATCTGATATTAAGATTTGTGTTTTGATTTTGTCAGCGAGGCTTTATTTCTGCCACCTATCTGTACAAAGAAAATGACAAAGAAATGCATGCTGGTTTTGTTTTTGTGTGTATCTGTGTGTATGGAATAAATAAAGCTCTTCCCACTTTCTTGTCTCAAACACATTTTATTTGTCATGCTGTGGTTGTTTTTTAGGACTTGGCCTCATTTTACTTTTTCCACTTTTTGACCTTTAAGTCATATGAACAAATTCCAATAACGTTTAAAAGCTCCAAAACTTCTTACGACTTCGAGTGAGATTTAACATTTTGCACCAGCGCAAATGTCTTTTGGCCTTCATAAAAAATTCTGTCAGGATTTGCCAAAACACACATGGCAAAATAAGTGCTGAAAATACCTGGACACAGTGATTATTATCCCTTATTTATTTGACCCTATTGCATGTACATATTCTTACAGGGAAGGTTGCTATATTATATGTATGTAATTATACCCGTACGTGTATATGTGTATATTTGTCACTTTGTATGTATGTTTTGTTTTGGGCGACGTGGTGGTGCAGTGGGTAGCATGATCACCTCACAGCAAGAAGGTCGCTGGTTCGAGCCTCGGCTGGGACAGTTGGCATTTCTGTGTTGAGTTTGCATGTTCTCCCCATGTTTGCGACATGTGCTGTAGGTGAATTGAATAAGCTAAATTGGCAGTAGTGTATGTGTGTGATTGAGTGTGTATGGGTGTTCGCCAGTGATGGGTTGCAACTGGAAGGGAATCTGCTGTGTAAAACAGGCACTGGATAAGTTGGCAGTTCATTCCGCTGTCGTGACCCCTGATTCATAAAGGAACTTAACCGAAAAGAAAATGAATGAATGAATGGATGAATGTTTTGTTCAAAATGTAGTTATTTAAAATACTTAGAATTATTAAAGGTAATTTTCAATGGTTTACTGATACTTCAAACACAATGGACATGTCATTCTAACATCAGTACGGAAAATTAACTTGTTACAGTACATGTATTGGCATTATGTAATGTAATAAGGGAAGTTTTGCAAACTAATTTCGAGAGGAGCATGTGCTCCTCTCGAAATTAGTTTGCAAAACTTCACTTATTAATGAATCGCTTATTAATGAATCGCGGCTGGCCTCTCATCCATAATCTAATTCAATCAGATTAATTAAAGCTTAAAATAAATAGACCGATTTTGAGACCTACCAGATCTCAGACCCCTTATTTGTTTATTGACCAGACGGGAGCCCTGGGCTCAATTATCTCTGAGCTCAGGGTTCCCTCCAGGGACAGTATGCCAAACCTGCTAATAGCGCCAAGCAATATCTAAGTATAAACTCTTAAAAGAAAAGTAAATGTTATTGTCTGTTACAATACATTGTAAAAAATTATTATTTATTTTTATTTTTTCAACTTATTTTTATTTTTTTTACTTAATAATTTTAAGGCAACATGTGTAAATACATTTAAGCAAAGTCATGTAACCACTTTTTATGTCTCAGTAAATTAGTTACTTATTTCAAAAATGGTCACAAACAGGGTTGTATCTGACTAGTATCTGTAAAAAGCTAGGATACGTTGAGCAATATTGATGTGCCTGTTTTTGATGTGCAAGATGCCTCTTGCCTAGACAGAAAATAGCAATATGGTGTCAATGGAAAATGCTCCAAGTCACAAAAATGGAGAGAATTTGGTTGAAAGAGTTTGATGAGACATTTTATTACACCTTTCTAGAAATCACACTATGCTGGTAATCTGTCTGTATGCTGGAGTAAATGTTGAAAGGAAAATGCTAAATCACTTTCACATTATCTGTACTGGGTTATTAAGGAATAATGGAGAGAAAACCCAATGCCTTACAAACTATGTTTAAATAAATGAATGCAGGAAGGAAGGAAGGAAGGAAGGAAGGAAGGAAGGAAGGAAGGAAGGAAAAATAACCAATCAATCAATCAATCAATCAATCAATCAATTAATTGTGTTAATTAATTGATTCATTGGGTAAAATTTTGGTACTTTAGAATGTGAGTAAATAAACAAACGAACGAATTAACAAATGGTTAAATGAATGAATGAATGAATGAATGAATGAATGACTTCACAATTTAAACTGAATGAACGATTTAATGAATCAATATATCAACAAATCAACCAATCAATCAATGAACCAATCAGTGGATGGATGTATGAATGAATCAACCAATGAATGATTGATTGATAGACTCAACCAATCATTCAAATTAACCAGTGGGTAAATGAATGAATCAATCAATCAATAAATGAATGAATGAATGAATGAACCAATTAATAAATAAATAAATCAACCAACCAACCAATCGATCTTTATTATTTTGACTCCACAATTTAAACTGAATGAACAATTCAATCAATACATAAAAAAAATCAAAAACAAAAAACAACCAATTAATGAACTTATCAATTGAGGAAATAAATAAATCAATCAACCAATGAATGAATGAACGAACTAATGAATCAATAAATTAACCAATCAACCAATGAATGAATATATGATTGAATGAATGAATCAATCAATCAATGAATCAATCAATCAATCAATTAACAAATGTATTAATCTATAAATCATTTTTACCACAATTTAAACTGAATGAAAGATTCAATCGATCAACATACCAAAGAAACGAACCGATCAATCAAAGTGACCAATCAGTGGATGAATGAATGAATGATTAAATGAATCAACCAATGAA
Source organism: Danio aesculapii (assembly GCF_903798145.1). Classification (NCBI taxonomy): domain Eukaryota; kingdom Metazoa; phylum Chordata; class Actinopteri; order Cypriniformes; family Danionidae; genus Danio; species Danio aesculapii. The sequence continues at coordinate 17,592,063 of NC_079435.1, read as the reverse complement.
TGACACAACCAATTAAATTATATTAACCAGTGGGTAAATGAATGAATGAATGAATGAATGAATGAATGAATGAATGAATGAATGAATGAATGAATTCACAATTTATAACTGAATGAACGATTTAATAAACCAATATATCAAAAAAATCAACCAATCAATCAATGAACCAATCAGTGGATAGATGAATGAATGAATCAACCAATGAATGATTGAATGAATGACTCAACTAATCAATCAAATAAACCAGTGGGTAAATGAAAGAACGAATGAATGGATCAATCAATCAACCAATCAATCCATTAATCATTCAACCAATAAATGAATGAATGAATGAATCAATGAATCAAAAAATGAATAAATCAATCAATCAATAATTTTTATTTTGACTCAACAATTTAAACCGAATGAACAATTAAATCAATCAATATATCAACAAAAAACCCAATCAAATAATGAACCATTTAGTGGATGAATGAATGAATTAATCTATCAACCAATGAAATCAATCAATCAATCAATCAATCAATCAATCAATCAATCAATCAATCAATCAATCAATCAATCAATCAATCAATACATCAATCAAATCAACCAACCAGTCAATCAATCAATCAACCTATCAATCAATCAATCAATCAATCAATCAATCAATCATTCATTCAACCAATGAATAAATGAATGAATCAATCGATCTCAAATGCATTTATTCATTCATTAGGTGTAATTTGTATCACTTTTAGAACTTTTTGAAGCCACTGTATGTAGCCTGATTATTAGTATGAACTGTTTAAAAGCAAATATTTATCCGTCAAACACATTTTGTCTGATCACGACACGCAAACAAATAAAAAACAGTCAAACAAAAAATAAGATAAAAAGCTGAGCCTTGTGATTATTACACACAAAAAGTCCTACTTTGTGAGCTGTTCGCCACATGCTCTTATCAAACGTTTGAATCCCATGGCACATGTCAACATTGCCCGCCTTTAGAACTGCCATGTGCAATTAAACTAACAGCATTAGATCCATGTGCCACATCGTCTTTTATACCAGCACATCCAGATTTCTGCTCAATATTGCCTTTATTTAATTCCATCAGTATTCTTGGATGGTTAATTCTGAGAGACGCATTCTGCTATTTAATAAAAGAAAGCTTTTTGGAAGCATGTCACACAGATACAGCCAATCCAAATCTATTTGGCCGGAGTGCATGTTGGCTTATGAATAGATGTTATTATAGAAAGGTGATTTTGGTGTCATAAAGACAAACGCCTTGGCAATTAAAGAGATGACCACTTGTGTTATAAAACCAATCAACTCTGAGCCAAATATTTCACAGTCAAAAAGTGCATACTGTGTTTCTGAAATGTAAGATGTCTGGATTGCCAGTTAATAAATAATTGTGCTTATAATTAAATATTAACAATGCCATCTCCTTAAGTTATTTATGGAACTTTAATTTATGGTGTGGTAAACAAGTTGCTTGTATAAATACAGCTATCAGACACCTGTACAACATGATTTAATGAAATATTTATGAATCAATAAATAATTTGCACACCTTAGATAAATGATGTACTGTATAGAACTGGTTTAAAACCAATGCTGAAGTCTGACAATGTTCAGTAGAAATGATCTTACACATTTCCTACACTTTTAGTTGTGCATATCCCGCAATGGAGGCTCAGCGGTTAGCACTGTCGCCTCACAGCAAGAAGGTCGCTGGTTCGAGCCTTGGCTGGGTCAGTTGGAATTTCTGTGTGGAGTTTGCAAGTTCTCCCCATGTTCATGTGGGTTTCTTCTGGGTGCTTCAGTTTTCCCCACAGTCCAAAGACATGTGCAATGGGTGAATTGGGTTTGCTAAATTGTCTGTAGTGTATGTATGTGAATGAGAGTGTATGAGTGTTTCCTAATGCTGGGTTGCGACTAGGGTTGGGTACCAAAACCCGGTGCCATTATAGCACCGGTACCTTTGTAACCAGTATGTATCGGACCGAATCAGCATATGAATTTCGGTGACACTGGTGCTGCGACAAGGACGTAAGAAGCATCAAGGGGTGCATCAAAGGCACACATAGTTACGCGTTGTTACACCATCTCTAAACATTTAATTCTAAACAACTTTAAGTAATATGGACAGGTGATGTCAGGCGTTTTTTTCTTGTTGCATCAATAGATTACTGATAACCATGTAAACATAGTCACAAGCCCCAACCCTATAAAAAGTATTTAGTATTTTGATGACAGCCTTTCCACAGGTTAGTAGTAAGCTAATGCAATTTCATAATGCAAATCTTAAATTCATGCTAATCAACAAATCATCAAAAGAAATATATTCACGTAATTCAAATATATAAAATATGAATTAATGTTTACTTTAAGCTTTAATTATACTGTTCTATTAAAATTTTTTTTTAAAGATTTTTTCAAATAAAAGTCATACACCATAATTTTGTGGCTCAAAAGTTTTGGTTCAGGTGCCATTTTGGCACCGGTATCATTTTAAAAGTATCGATTTAGCACTGGTATCGAAATAACCCCAAACGATACCCAACCCTAGTTGCGACTGGAAGGGCATCTGCTGCATAAAAAGTCATATGCTGGAATAGTGACGTCCTTTGATAAGCCACTAAGGAAAATCATTTGTTATTTTGGTGAAAGTCATTCATTCATTTTTCTTGCTTAGTCCTTTTATTAATCTGGGATCGCCACAGCGGAATGAACCACCAATTTATCTAGCATATGTTTTGCGCAGCGGATGTCCTTCAGCTGCAACCCATTACTAAGAAACACCCATACACTCTCATTTACACACATACACTACAGAAAATTTAGCTTACCCAATTCACCTATAGCGCATGTCTTTGGACTTGTGGGGGAAACCGGAGCACCCAGAGGAAACCTACGAAAACTCAGGGAGAACATGAAAAATCCACACAGAAATGCCAACTGACCCAGCCAAGGCTTGAACCAGTGATCTTCTAGCTGGGATGAAAGCCATTTTAAAGTAAAAAAGTATTGTAATGCATTACATTTTAGAGACATTACATTTGTGATGTAAATAATTGCTTTCAAATGACTGGAAGAAACATGTTTTGGAAGTAACTTGCCCAACACACACACAGACACACAATGGTTTTAGTGGTTTACAGAGACTCTTCATAGCAAACCTGCCAACATTAGTCTCTGAAATTCCTGGAGACCGATGGGTTGGAGGGTGGCGGTGTGTGTTTTTCTGAATAACACAGTTAAAAACCAGGTTAGCAACTGTACTGTGGGGTTAGTAACTGTGGGCTACTATGGACCGGGTTTCAGGCGGCCACTGCGATCTAGAGTTTAGATTCTCTGCCTAAGCCCAGACTTGACCTAGGAGTGGGCGTTGGCCGGCAGAGCAGGGAAAAAGAGGGCAGAGAACAACTGTTGTCAGTTGGCTCACAAAATGAGACACAACTCTCTTTCCCTATCAATTTCAAACGTTAGCTCTGCCGACAATCTGGAGGATTTTAAAAATAGACTGCATATGCGTCTAATGGTAACGAACTCAATTGATAAAAGACAATCCGCCATCCACTAATTCTCCTACAGCTCTCCCGAAAAAAATGCTTGCTGCAAACAAACAGCTTTTCTGTATCGGTGCTGACAGTATGGCAGGGAAAATATGCAACAACCACTGTGAATGATGGAAACAAACACAGAATTTTCAACCCTTCGTGAATGGCTAAATACTGCTTGCCACGTGTGAACACGGTCTCACTCAATCATTGGATGTCACAGCTTGGAAGATCTGCCTTGCCTTCGGAAAGCACATGCTCTCATGAATAATTAAGAAGCAGGGTCTTCTTAAAGTATAAGAAAAATTCACTATGAACAATGGTGAAAAACCGACGCGTCATCACTCTACTTGCAGATTCGATCTACGTCACCGATTTTGATCCCACCTCAAAAACTATTTTAATCCCGGAAGATGAAATTAGCTGACAAAAACTCAAAATTATCCAGTTTTCTCTACAATTAAAGCTGACAGGTGCTAACGTTGTCTAAAATGACCCTCAACACACACAAATCTGTTAAAATTTCAAAAAGTATTCAAGGGTCTCTTGAAACTTTAAGATGAATCCAAACTCATTTCTGTAGTTCAAACAACTCAAAATTGTCCCATGTGTTAAAAAATAGTCAGGTTTAACTCGGGCTCTTAATTACAGTTAATGTGTCGAACCGGGTCGGGCTCGGACACAAGGTGCACAGGCTCAGCTAGGGTCAGGTTTAATTTTTTGGTCCTGATCTAAGCTCGCATAAGTACTAAACCACAGTTGGCGACTTGGGGGTGTTACAGACAGTACCAAAAAACTGAGGACCAGGGGCGGGGTGAAATTCTGAAAGTTTTCCTGGAGAAATAACAAAACAGGGGGGGGGGGGGTGGAAGATGTGTCAAAACTATGGGAGACTCTCGGGAAAAACGGTAGTGTTGGCAGTTATGCTCCATAGGCATAATGTATTTTATACAGTAAAAAAAAATGATTATTTTATGGCCCTTCTCCACCACTAACCCTAAACCCAACCCAAACGTGTGGCTAAATTTGAATGAAAATGCCCCAAATCAAAATGCCCCATAAATTATTATTTTGAAGTGTTAAAAAATTACAAGGACATCAGGCATGTCCTCATAAACCACAGTAAAAGAATACTGTCCTGCCCATGTCATTACACAAAAACTGTCCTTGTAAATCACCAAAACCAATACACACACACACACACACATAAAGAGAGAGGATAAAACAGAAAAACATGATGTCTATTGAAACGGACACTGGGTCGGAATGGGTTAAAGATTAAAGTATTTCCAAATAATACCACAAAAAATGAGGTCCTGAAATAGAGGCGTTAAGGCCAATGATAGCAGCAGTAGTAAATGCATATATTCTCAAACACTCTTCACAAATAAAACCCAAGCACTTATATTTCAGATGTTTCCGAAAGATGTTTACTTGACCCCCTACCCTGCTGGTGGCCTGAGGCTATAACTTCAACATGCTGCCTTCATATTTTCTACACTTCTTTTCTTTCTTTTTTTTCAGTGAGAAGAGCAGAAGGCTTGTGTACACTTCTCTTGTGTTTCACTAAACCTTAGGCTGTTAAATTGTCTTTAACAATTACCACCCCACACACAAGAAGGAAATTCTGTAGACTCTCGGGAGATAAGAAGCTTTCCTTTCTAAACAGCAGAACATTTTTTGAACAAAACAAGATAACAAGGTCATCAAAAGTGCTAGATGTGCTTTACCGTCATTGTCTGGAAGCACAACTCAAAAACACATTATAGTTAAAGCCAAAACAAACACATTATACATGTTTGAAATGGGGTTGATAAGTATGTTATTGTACACAGTAGGGCTTTTGGCATCCTGTATTTTATAACACCAACAACATCCTCAAAACAAACAATGACATCAGTAAAACATCATAATTTTTATTGTTTGCTATATAAGCATGAACGAAGAGTGTGCAGTTTAAATTATGATTATTAATCATACCAATTTGAAAAAAAAATGTTTCAGAATTCAGCACAACCTGATAAATGTGATTATTATTAATATTAAATTGAAAGGTAACCCTTTAGGTGCGGCACAGTGGCTCAGCGGTTAGCACTGTCACCTCACAGTCACAGCATGAAAGTTGCTGGTTTGAGTCCCGACTGGGCCAGTTGGAATTTCTGCGTGGAGTTTGCATGTTCTCTACGTGTTCGCGTGGGTTTTCTCTGTGTTCTATGGTTTTCACCTCAGTCCAAAGACATACGGTACAGGTGAATTGAATAAATTAAATTGGCCATAATGTATGAGTATGTATGAATGCGAGAGTGTATGGGTGTTTCCCAGTACTGAGTTGTGGCTGGAAGAGCATCCGCTGTGTAAAACATGTGCTGGAATAGGTGGTTCATTCCGCTGTGGCGACATCTGAAATAGAGACAAAGCCAAAGGAAAATGAATGAATGAATGAAGGTAACACTTTACTTGAAGGGGGTGTTCATAAGACTGACATCTTTAAAATGACATGAAGTGTCATTTTACATATGAATAAAATTTTATGCATGCCTACGACAACTGTCATTGTGTCATTCGATCATTTAATTTGATTACGTCAATTTTAATGCAGAAATTACATTGTTTGTCATGTCTTTTTTATGACAATGTGACATTACCAAGACAGCATAACTAGTCATAAATCTGTCATCAACATGATTGCTATGAGGCCATTATAATATTATCATGAATAATTATCTGATCACTTTTTTTCTGTGGAACAAAATGAATTTGTCATTAAATTGTTTCATGAAAGAGTCAATATTCTGTCAAATCATTTTACAACATTCAATGACATTTTAATTTGTCACACTGTAGTTAAGGTCATAAAGTTATAAAATTCATGACACAATTATAATGGCCTCATAGCAATCATGTTCATTGTTACATGTCACAAGTTATGTTGTCTTAATGTCAATTTGCCATGACCAAGACAGGTTATGATGTATTTATATTGTCATAACATTGGCATCTGAAACAATGTCATATTTGCATATAAAATAACATGACTGACAAATGACATTTAGTGACAGCTGTCATAACATGCATAAAATACAAATGTTTTAACTTTTGTGTTTAAAAGAAAACCCACCGAGATCCACATGTTTAGATGTTATTAGGGGCCAAGCAGTGAAGCTGCGGAGGCACCTATTGTTTCTGTTAGCGTTACTATTATTATTATTGTTATTATTATTATTATTATTATTATTATTATTATTATTATTATTATTATTCCGCTTCTTCTTCTTCCGACAGATTTGAATGGCAGCCTGTATAACAGTATGCGGGAAAGTTGTATTATTTGACACAATGATAGAGGGCAGTGTCATAAACCACAGCAAGCCTGAAGTCTCTAACTCAAACTCCCTAGTGCCACCACTTGTCCAAATTTTACCTATGTTTATCACTATAACTTTTAAACCTACTGGGCTCATTAAAATCTATCAAAATTATTTTTTCCTCTGATTCCTTGGTTAATATGGTGCATCAAATGACCAAATCAAATGCACCATATGACGTCATTTTCCATCATGAAAATTTTCATTATTTTGAATTTTTTGCAAAAACTTTTGATTGAACTTGTCCTAGGTCGTTTGTCTGATTTTGACAAAATTGAATCACATGATCTACAGACCATGCTAACAAAAATTATTGAATTCAAGTTGATTAGATGAACCCTTGTTGAAATCAAATATGGACTTGTGGTGATATCTCTGTAAAACATTGACGTATTCACACTAAACCTTGTGTGTGTTTTGACTACAATGGTCTAAGGTTAATCTACAGCGTTTCAGCACACTGCCCTCTAGTGGTCCAGAGATACAAAAAATGCTATTTTTGCTTCTAACGTCTCAACCCTTCATCCGATTTTTCCAGATCAGCCATTTTTGGCATCGGCCATTTCAATTTTTTTGTCAAAAAATGCTATATTTTGCAAACATATTCACATACAGTATGATTAAAAAACATGGTATGCATCTTTGACACCATGCCCTGAAAGTACTGAAAAAGTGGAGCAGCACCACCTTGTGGCTAAACATTATAAGCAATTTTTGAAAAAGGCTCATAACTTTTTCTAAACTTTTCACATCGACATGGCACTTGCCCTGTTATAGTCCCTGGATCATGCTAAGACCAATGACACCAAATTTGCCTTAATCAACTAAACTTCCTGTCCGCCATTTTGTTTTTAATTGAAAACCTATTTTTTTCGAACTCCTAGACCGTTTTTACAATGTTCACAGTTTCATGACAGTCTTATAAACACCCCCTTCAAGTAAAGTGTTAACAATTAAACAATTTGTATATCACACTTTGTTATGTTTAACACGTGACTGAAATATTTAAATTAATTTTTATATGCTTCCTGTTTAGTTTAAAAAAATAAATATCAAAATTATTTATATAAACTTATAAGCTTTAGATTTTAACAAAGTTTAAATGGTCGACAAATTATTATACATTTTATTTTGTTAGCCTTTTGTGTGTTTACATTAAGATTTTGCACATACAAATGATAGTAAGAATTGATTCACAAAATCAATGAATGTATCTTTTTGTTTGTTTGTTTGTTTGTTTGTTTGTTTGTCTGTTTTGTTTGTTTCTTTGACATTGACATCACAATTATACCGGACAAACCATATGCATTCATTTAAGCTTTATAGCTGAATTTCAACACCTGTCCAAAGGAGGCTAGTTGTTTACAAGACATTAAAAATCACAATAAAGCTGAAATGAGTCTGAATACAGAGAGGCTAAGGTCATGAAGAAATCTGAGAAAACAACAGCATCTGAATAGCTAATAAAGCACCACTGAGGAAAAGCTGTTAAAAATAATCGTCCAGCAGTCTGAAGGCAGAGTTACTTGTTGAATATCCTGCATTTAATGAATGACTTCCTCTGTATCTTCTTTACGTACGCAGTGTTTTATAACCAATGCACAATTCTCCTATTTAATCGAGAAAAAGCAGTGTCACTCCATCGGCCTAGCCTTCAAAATCATGAATATTGATTTCTCCACCAAGATTAAGGCTGAATCCTCACCAAAAAAAAAAAAATCTTTCTCATTCTGAAACCGCAGGGAAGAAATGGCAATAAAAGAAAGTCCTTCTGTTTGAGAGCGGCTCCGAAGCGAGTAACACAGAATGACTGGATTTGTAAAGGGACAATGCAGGCAGGCAATCAATACTAGTCCAGTTAATATTACAACAAAAAAGTACAATCCATTAAAGTCAGGTTAGGTAACATATAACAAGCAATGAATAGGAAAATCGTTGCACTGCCATAATGCATATTGGTAGGGTTTCACTATTGTGTTAGCAAGATTGATAATGAATTACCCTGTGGCTATATAAAAAGGCATCCATTCAATTAAAGTGGCTTCTATGCCTATTCTACCATTCCCATATTGATGCAATATATATGTATTTTTTAAGTGAATTAAGTTTTTTCCTGTATGTCTTTTACAGGTTGACAGATGCATGTGGCATGAAAAGGAAACTCCTGGTTTAAATTCTGGCCAGGCTGCATTCTTTGACAGCTGTCATTGTGCTCATAAAGCTTTAAGTTTCACTGTCACCTGCTGTCATTGTGCTGTGGTCTTTTCTCTCTATCTGTGACTAAGCATTCAAATTTTTGGGGGGCTACCTTCAAGAAATGCACTACAACAAACAGATTTTTGTTGTGTATAGAGTTTCAGATCACTCTGTAGATATGTAGGTGTTCCCATTTTGGCTTTCCAACTAACTAAATTTCCAGAATGCACCATACAATAATTAATCAGTTTTGTAGAGTGCATTAGTGTCTGCATTCACTTTTTGGCTCCGGAACTGTTTAAGTTATCTTTTAGGGATTCAAAAAATAATAAAAATTAGGGGAAAAAAGAGGTTGTAGGAGAACAACAAAACTACAAAAAAAAAAAAAAAACCTATAAAATAACATAATTTTTCTAAATTAATTTATTTGTTTGTTTAACTTATTTTATACATGTTTTAAATAATTAATTACACATACTGGCATCTTTATTTTATAAGTGTATGTTTAAAAAACAAAATACAAAATAAAAAACTGAACTATCAAAATAAAATAAAATAAAATAAAATAAACACATAAATATTACTGTAATGAAATCTAAAAATAAAACGAGTATATTAGATTATATAATAACTCAATAAAAAATATAAATCACACATATAAAAAAAATACAGTAAAAGAAATGCTATATTTAACATGACCTCAAATACTCTTTATTTTTGTTGGAGTGCATGTGTTAAAAAAATAAATAAAAAATAAAATAAAATGAAATAAATCAAATAAAATATTATAAAGACATAAATATAAATGTATTTAAAAAAAACTAGATTATTAGATTATATAACTCAACAATATAATACTGGCAATGCATTCAAAATGTTAATTAAAAAAATTACAGTACAAGAAATACTATATTTAACATGCTCTCACAAACTCTTTATTTGTTTATGTATGTTAAAAAAATAAAATATTAAAAAATTTAAATTAAATAAAATAAAAAGATAAATAAATAAATAACATGCAAAAAAAATTAACTACCAAAACAAAGCAAAAAATATATACTAATAAAATAAACAAATAAATGTTAATGTATTGAAATATAAAAAAACTAGATTATTAGATTATATAACAACTCAATAAAATAATACTTGTAATTCATTCAAAATAATCATTTGAAAACATGCAGTAAAAGAAATGCTATATTTAACATGCCCTCACGAACTCTTTATTTTTATGAGTGTGTTTAAAACAATAAAATTAAAAATTAAAAATAAAATAAAATAATTAATAAATAAATAAACAATATGCAAAAAAGAAAAAAATACAAATAAAGTAAATACATAAATATTAATTTATTTAAATATAAAAAAACTAGCATATTAGATTATAAAATAACTCAATAATATAATACTGGAAATGCATTAAAATATTAACTTAGTATATTAGTATATAACTAAGTATATTTAACATGCCTCACAAACTCTTTTTTGTGATTATGTGTTTAAAAACTATAAATAAAATAAAATAAACATGGAAAAAAAAAAGCTACAAAACTAAAAAGAAAATTACAAATAAAATAAATACATAAATATTAATGTAGTTAAATATTTAAAAAAACATATTAGATTTTATAATAACTCAATAATGTAATACTGGCAATGCATTCAAAATAATCATTTGAAAAATTATCGTAAAAGAAATTACACATTTAACAAGCCCTCACAAACTCCTTAAGAATTGCAACTGCTTAAATATTCACATTCATATTCCGAAGCTTCCTGAAATATCAGCAGACAATGCCTTCAGAACACAGAGATCTTGTGAAATTACATAAATGCATTCAAAGAGCATTTAGTAGTTTTACACACGCAATAAAGTTCGTAATTAACTGAATTTGGCAGTTGTTGATACCAACATTGACATTAATGACCACGCCATTTTATTTGATTGTTTGTTTTGCAGCTAAAGCCTTCCCAACAGCCTGCAACCGGAAAACATTTTGTACTTTCACCTCTCCAGCATTACACACATGATGAGGATTAATCTGCCTCGCTGTTCTTCATCATGTTGTGTCATAAAGTATTGACCTAGATACACAAACAAACTGTATTCAAAAGAAAAAGACAAATAGTCCAAGACCTTACAGGGGAAATAATGAAAATAAACTTATGAATAATACATCTGCTTGACATAGTAAATGAGGTGAAAGGTGCTCCAGTAAAAACTTTATATTCTTTTGGCAGTGCCATGAATAATAGCTCAGGACTTGGCGGGCAAAATCTGCCCGAGAACAGAGAAGCAAACGCTACTTTCAAAGAAAGTTGTACGCTGTGGAGGAAGAGAATAGATGTGACAAGATGCATAGCTAAGTGCAAAACAGTTGCACGCTAACACACACATGTACAAATGAAGTCAGAATTATTAGTCCCCCTTTGGATTTTTTTTTTTTCCTTTTTAAAAAATTTCACCCAAATGATGTTTAACAGCACAAGGACATTTTCACAGTATGTCTGATAATATTTTTTCTTCTGGAGAAAGTATTATTTGTTTTATTTCGGCTAGAATAAAAGCAGTTTTTAGCTTTTTAAAATCCAATTTAAGGTCATTATTATTAGCCCCTTTAAGCTATATATTTTTTTCAACTGTCTACAGACCAAACTATCGTTATACAATAACTTCCCTAATTACCCTAACCTGCCTAGTTACTAAAGAACAAATTTGCTTGAAATAAAAAAAACAACCAATTTTCACTTTTTAGTGAAATATATGTGTCCTAATAGTGTTTTTTTTAGCAACATGGGAAACATATATGACTGTAAACATCTCAAAAAATGTGTTTTGGTGTTTCATGACCCTTTAAATCAGTGAGTAATTTACTGGAGACTCACTCTGACTATGTTATCTGAATTACACAATCATTAACTGGATACTGATTCAATGAATCAGACTAGAGACTCATTCCATGAGTCAGTTTATTTTAATTCACTAATGAATTATTAACTAAAAACTTATTCGGAGTGTATCATTTGAACCTGAGAGTTGTTTGCTCAATGGAGAATAACTTTGACCAGACTGTTTGAATTGGTGTGTCACTGCCTACACTTTAAAATCCAAAAAGTTAAGGTAACTCAAACTGTTTGAGTAAACCGATTGCAACAAACCATTTAAGCTTGAAAACTAATTCTGATAAGTACTGTGAATTTAATCCATTTGAGTAAATGAAGTATTTGAGCACAGTAAAAACCAATAAATGAAGAGAACTCAAACCAACTGAGTACTGTAAAACCCAATAAGTTAAGGCAACTCAAACCGTTTGAGGAAACCGATTACAACAAAACATTTGAGTTAATAACTAATCTATATGAGAACTGTGAACTGACTCCATTTAAGTTGAATTAATGATGCATTTAATTAACACATTACCTTCAACACTGAGTTCAAAACTCTTTTCAAATGAGTAGAATTAATCTTTAGTAAATTTTGAGTTAAGTACACTCCTTTCATTTGATAAAGTTGACTGTTGGGTTTTACAGAAACTTGCTTTTACCATATAATCTGAATAAGTAAATTGTTAACTAAAGACTATTTCATTTGAACAGCTGAATCATCATCTGAAGACGGATTCACTGAATCAGACTAGACACTGATTCAAGGAATCAGATCATTCCAATTCAATTAATCAATTAATTATTCAGAATCATTTTGCAAAACCCACTGAAATTTCAGTCTCAGTTTATCATTTGAATCAGGGAATCATTTACTGAAGACTCACTCTGACTATATCATCTAAATAAGCAAACATTAACTGAAGACTGATTCAGTGAATAAGATCATCCCAGTTCACTAATGAATTAACACTAATGTGTTTTGCAAAATGATGTAACAGATTAAAAAATTCAGCTAGTTCGTGAACTGAACACTGCATAAAGTCTCTGAGCAGGTGATGATTTCTCCAGTTAAATATAACGAGGAACAACATGTTTTTATGAAAAGTAGGTTAGTAAAGTATGATATTTAGCCTTATATAGTTCAGATACTTGAGTACTTAAGTACATTAATACTTCATTATTGTCCACCTCTGCGTTAAATCTGCTCAGGCTGGGTACATACTAAAATACTTTTTTAAAGACTTTTAGACTACAAACATGAGACAAACATGTCTAGATTTCACCATTTTGCTCCTGTAGTGTGTCAGACAGCACATTACACACCAACAGATTTTCAACCAGTGTCCCAAATGTGAACACAGAAAATCTCACAAATGCTGTCGAGACTTGAGAATAAACATGGCGGATGAATACATGAATAAACATTCTTGCTGTTGCCACAAATCAACAAGCTGATCCACCAACTCTGCTGTCCAAATCCATTTCACTTTGTGCTTGGCCATAAATGTGTTTATTATACTTCCATCTTCAGTCAACTTGCTTTCCGATTGGATATCGTTTTGTTTCACGCGATAATCTCTGTTGAATATGTTGAATTCAACATGTTACAATATTTACAATTCACGTCTCTGACATTATATAGAGCAAATTAAGTCACTCTTAAAGGGATAATTCCTACTAAATACTACTATTTACTCTCCCTTTAGTTGATGGTTTGAATCAGTGAATCGTTTACTAGACACTCACTTTGACTATATCATCAGAATAAGCAAACATTAACTGAAGACTGATTCAGTGAATAAGATCATCCCAGTTCATTAATGAAGTATTCAGCGTCGTTTGCAAAATGATGTAACAGATTAACTGAAAAGAGTCAGCTAGTTTGTGAACTGAACACTGCATTAAGTCTCTGAGCAGGTGATGATTTCTCCAGTTAAATATAACGAGGAACAACATGTTTTTATGAAATGTAGGTTTGTAAAGTATGATATTTAGCACTATATAGTACAGATACTTTAAAAATCACTTAAATAGTACTACTTTATTATTGTCCACCATCTGCTTAGGCTGGGTACATACTAAAAGATTTTCTTTCAGACTACAAAATCTAAATTTCACCATTTTGCTGCTATGTGTCGTGTGGCACAAGGTGACAAACACCATACACCAACAGATTTTCAACTAGAGTCATGAATGTGAAATCTCACTAATTTTTGAAGGGCTTCAAAATTTACCTCTAAGAAATGGGACAGCACTACAGCACCTGCACACGTCATCATATGTCATCGCAGTCTCTTGCTTCATATGAGATCAGACAATCGTGACTGCTGTAATTATTCCAGTTGTGTTATTTTTTGGTATTTATCTTCAGGAAATCACTGAAGGCATAAATTATGTTCTCATAATAATCTAATGTGGCAATAAGATCGTAATACTGTGCATTTAACACAGTGGCTATATTCATCTATGTAAACATACCAAAAACAACATTAACATTATAGCCATACCTGTCAACCCTCCCGGTTTTCCTGGGATTCTCCCATATTTTACAGTTCTACTCGTATTTTACAGTTCTATCCCGCTATCATCCTGTAAAAGTATTTTCCCATATTTATCCTGTATTTTCTGAAGGGTGGCAAATAAACATTAAAGAGCCAAGCCTCCCTATACGCAACCCATACCGCTGAACCACCAGGGGCCGCCCTGAAAACACTTTGAAATAAATATAAAAACCGCGAGATTCCCTTTTCTTTTCATTACAGGTGCCGTCTCCCCTTCATATGCAATCCTCAAAACAGTTATATGGCGGTGCATGAATGTCAGCTGACGTTCCATAGTGATAAATAGATGCTGTTTCCCAAACGGATTCTGTACACGCGATTTGAAGCGGAGTGAAAGTCTGAGACATATACACATAATTAATAATAATAATATCTAAAGATGTCGATCTTGGTGTTTTTTTTTTTTTTCTTCTTCAAACACAACTAATTACATCCTAAATGAGCATAAAAAGTTAGGAAAGCAATCGAAAGCTTTCATTATAACGTTAGATCTGTGCATTTTTAAAGTGACACCTGTTATTTAATGTAATGAAAATAAATAAGAGATTCATTCGTTGCTCTTTAATCAGAGTGTGTAAGTTATACAGTGAAGAAACAGCTAATGAGATTTGATAGCTTGATTCTATTTTATTATAATAGCTATTAATTTTAATAAGCTGAACTTTTTGCTAATGTATTTGCTGCTAATTTTTACCATTTAATTTTTCTTTTGTAAATAATAATATTAAAACATATTCCTGACCATTTAACTGTTTGTTTATAATGAAACAGCTCCAAATGAACATTGATGAGTGTGGTCTTGAAAAATCTTTGTTCAAAGGGCTATTCACCCCTTCCCCTTAGCCCTACGCCTTCAAGCTAAAGAGAATTGGGACACCCATACCCCTTCATGGGAACGCGCGAAATGAGGGGTGAGGGGAAGGGCTAAGTCGTAGAATTGGGATTGGGCTTTAATTGTATCATGTTTAATCTACTTAAGTTTCTAAAAACAAGTAAGTTAACTTAATTTCTACATGTTGTCCCAACACAAATCGACTCTGTGGAACCCAGCATTTTTTACAGTGTAGTGTTGAACTGCTGAAACAAACACATTTTATATGCAACATAGGCTCATTCTAAAAACGTAGCCCTATATACATTTCTGGAGATCGCGTATTATGTAGCCAGAGGTACATTTAACGCTACGGGGCGGTATGATGCCGTTTCTTTTGCACTTACCAGCTTTCCACTTACCTCCGTATGGACGGCTTTCCCACTGTTACCAGTTTATCCAGTAGCTCACCATGTACGTTGGCAGACTAGAGATGTAGAGAGGAGTTGACCAGGATGATGGGGTGCGAGTCCGGCAAAGAATGATTTCAGATTAAAAAATATTAGATAAACAGTTAAATAACAGGTTGATAATGTGGTAAAAACCGAAAACGTGGTAAAAATCATGCGAGGGCTTTCCTTTTTCTGAATTTCTTTTTAAAACTGTTGGTTGGGTTTAGGGAAGTGGGTGGGTGGGTCAATCAGAGCTTTTGAAAACAATTGGGTTTAGGGAAAGAGGAGGGTGGGTCAGTTGATCGGTCAGTCGGCTTCTGGTGGATTTACGCGAGAACAGCAGGTGAGAACAGCATCTCAGCCTACACAGTGGCCTCTGGTGGATTTGCGAAAACAAAAACTGCAAACAAACGTACTTCCTGGAACGCATTTGGCACTCTCCAGGGGTCCGTTCTTCATACGTGGATTACTCAGTTAGCTGGATTTGGAAATTGACGTTTTGACATGATCCAGGATCGTTTAATTCTTTAAAAATCATCTGAGACTTGTTGTCATAGCAACAGTTCTGGTAGCTCAAACCTGCTAGGGAGCAGGTTCATTTCATATAAAAAGGATTAGATAGGGAGCAGGTTCAAGCAAAGATGATACTAAAAGTATGTACCAAATGCTGATATTTTCTTACAGTAGTTATATACACTTGGGAAAATAGTAAATATATATTTTTATATATGAAGTTACAAATATATTTTAATAAAACGTATGCAATCTGCACTAAATAAAGTACAAAGACTGCCACCAGGTGGTTCAAAGAGAAATTTTATTGATATAAACTTTTTAGATACAAACGCTTACATGCACAATATTCGACTTAAAAAATATATATATAATAATAAATTAATAATATATGCAGTCATGCACATGTTTTGACCGCTAATATACCAGTGGTTTGATGCTTCAAAAAAGTTGCAGACACCTTTACCGATATCAAAATGCTTTTTAATGCAAAATTGATTTATACAGTTATTCCTTACGTCAATAAAAAAAAAAAACTTGAGTTGGCCTAGGCTACTATAAAATCTGCAAATGTAGAACTAAATACATTGATATGCATTGAAATACATGATGAATACTCTTGACACATGAAAGTGTAAAGCCTGCAGCTCACAACAAATGTGGAAAGTTATTGCATGTCATATTTAACAAGCCACCATTTACTGCAAATTTTATGTAATTTTGCTCACATGGATAATTGAATATAATCAGATGATGTCATTACGCTGCTGTGCCATCAGCCAACTGTTGCATTGCTGATCATGTCCTTCACAACACATGCAGCGATCTCAGATCAGTTCATCCAGACATTTTAATCTGATTTGCGAACTTGTTTGAAGAACCAAATTAGCCAGAGATCAGTTATCAAGATTAAAAGATCCAAGATCTGTCAAATCATCTTTGATCATTTAAGCGACGTATGGAGAAACCCAGAAATGTATATAGTGGTACATTTTCAGAATGAGCCTGGGTTGTTTAAATGACATAATTTCAGTTCCTTCGTTGACTTTGCTTGAATTCACAGGCTTTTTCATTTGAACTCTTGATATTCAGTTCATGCAAGAGGATTAAACTTGCAACATCACGATGAATGAATATGTACTACTCAAAAAAAATGTAAAGTTAAACAACCTTCATTCATCTCGACCTTGAAAACAGACGCGTTTCAGAGTGGTAATGAAACCATGGCAATCCTTTTCATCAGCAAGGTTAAATGAAAGAGTCAGGAGCTTGCGCATAACCAAATCAAAATTAACATGATAACAGCTGAGCCGATGCGAGCTGACAAAAGGCCAACCTCCGAACCAATAAACAAGAGCACAAATCAGGCTTACTCAAGCTTAGGAGCCTTAGACAGAGGTTGAGAGGTGGGATTGCCGACATATTTTTAGCATGCCTTTTAATTGCCGTTATCACCTTTTCGTGTCAAAGCAATTCAAAATAATAGCCTGACACGAACTCCGGCCTCCCCCGCTGCAGTCTCAGCGGACATTCCCTCGTCTGAACATATCATACTCTTCCAGAACAACGTCCCTGACAAAGTTCACTCGATTCGCCCACGGTAGGCCGTGACGTACCCCCAGAGGCCCCCCTGCAAAACATGACAGCCTGCAGGACGCATCTCTCTCTCTGTGCACTTCAGCTCACATAACTTAATTGCCGTCTTCTGTCATCTAGCAGGGCGAATAATGGACCAGCAAGAGAGGCATCTCAGGGAAAATCTGAATTAAAGTGCTGCCTGCTCCCATCTTAGCGAACAGCACAGAGGTGGCGAGCGTGAACGAAATTATTGCTCCTCAAAGCAGGGCCTGCTCACAAGCATGAGACGGCATTATAGGAGAAATCAGCAATGACAGAAACCTGCATCCAAACACCAATATAAGACCCCAGAGAAGTAGAAAACAAATTAAATAGCGAGTGGACAGATGTCCTAGAATAACCCTGGAAAGAAACGAGACTGCCTATGAAATCTGGGGGAAAGAATTGAGGTAGAATTTCCATTTATCTCAATGAAAACGTTACAGTAGGGCTTTAGATGTTTGTGATTTGATGATTTTAGTAGCAATGCATTTTATTTTACTTTTTAGGATGATTAACCTGCTGTGGCAGTTACTCTAAAGCAGCGAGTAAAATAATGACCAGTCGGTTCAAGACAAGTTTTAAAAATTATACAGATTGTGATGAATTAATAAATGATGATAACATATAAAAATAACAATTTTATAATATTAAATATGAGTATAATATAATATAATATAATATAATATAATATAATATAATATAATATAATATAATATAATATAATATAATATAATATAATATATAAAATAAACATAACAATGAGTATATATAGACACCAATAATTCCATTTTAATACCATTAAGACAATACCCTGATTAAGAGTTTACCATGTAAACAGTGACTGTCGATTAATTAAATCTGACAAAAGTCATAATCGAACTAAACAGAAATCGAGGAGTGGAGTATGCCGATTTTAATCGCATTATTGAATTGCAGTACAGACAGGTAAACACCGAGATCAAACTATTTTCATCATGTAGAATCTTTTGCCGCATTTTGTGACAGGATAGTCTATATACACATAGCTGTTTGACACTATTCTCTGCACCTACCGAGTGAAGGACCACAGACACACACATCGCGAAATGTGTAACTTTTTTTTCACCGTGCGTTATCAAATTCCATTAAAACACCAGTACTTCATACTCACATACAATACCTCAGTTTGACATGGAGGCATGAATGACAGTGTTTTCCCCAGTCTGTAGGAAAACATAGATGCAACACATACACCATACAGCACTGTTCTCACATCTAAATGCATGCTTGATGCTCACTCTTCACTCTAGTGAAATGAAGATTTAAATAGCTTTTATTAAAATACATAGAGAAGCAGTGTGCTGCTGACTTGAGTTGACTGATTTATTTAAAAATCAGCGTTTCCCCTTTTCTGAAGAATGTCATCTTAATGTATTTTATTTTGGAATGGCATTTCATTTTCTATTTTTTCAATAACTGAATATATAATTTCACAAAATTATGTGAAATTTATATATATTTTCGAGAGGATCACATACTTATGATTGAACACGGCTGGTTCTGCATCAGCTCCATTTATTGCACCAATCAGATGAATTGAGTTTTTGAGTTTTCCACTCCAGTCATCTTCGTCTTAAGGAGTGCTTCCTGCAACAAACTGCTCAAGCTCCAAAAGTTCTTACAGCATTGCACCATTCCAATTATTGACATGGAGAAAAACCAACAAACAACAACTTCAGCAAAAGCCCCCGTTCTGCCCAACACTTCAGCCGTGGCTTAGCGCCACCCAGCCCCGCCAGGATGACAAATGGAGCCTGAGGTCCCGCTTGACGCGGCCAGCTCTTCCACCATTTAAACACAATGCTGTCTCCAATCTCCTGCTCCATCCACTTCAAATGCCTCACCCCATGCATTTGCTGTGTTTTTAACCCAGATCTGCAGCAAGATCACAGTCCACAAATCCGCTATCGCTATGAAGCCGATCTCTCACCCCTTTCCGTTCCACCTGTCGTACATAGCATGCTTTGGGGAAACCTTGCAAAAATCTAGGACTCTCCAACCTAGACTAAACACTTTGTATATATTTCGAAAGCTGAAATTTGTGTGATTAAAATGATTTCAAACATTTTAAGACACAAAAAAGCAGACATTAGTGTACTCTGTCAAACTGCCAACAACCACTCACCTCACAAGCCTCTCGACCGTTCAAAGATCCATTACATTCCAACAGCATGGAGTAATTTGACTGCAAAGGATCCAACACATTTATACATTGATAAACATCCACATGATTGCACTGCTATCAAAACTAGTCGCTGGAGCTCATTCAGTAAAGCAGCGTCTCCAGACGTTAACATTTCATCATCAAAATGGCTGCTGACCTTTTGACCCTTTGATTGACAGTTCATTGAACCAATAGCTGAAAGGAAAAGTATCTCCATCCTAGCAGCTGACAGGATGAAAGACGGTCCCGCCCTCTCTCTTTTTTTTGAATCAGTTGCAGATGACCTTGTGAATGACTTTGGCCAAAACCTACCTGAGCTCAAACTTCCCTCTCGCCCTTCAAACGGGAGGGAGCCCCAGGCTCGAGGATATTCTGATCTCAGGGCTCTCTCCTGGGACAGCATGCCAAATACGCTTTATTATCAATCATCAGCTAAGTGTGAACTCTTAAATTATTATTATTATTATTATTATTATTATTATTATTCCTCCCTGCGACCTAAAAGCTTATAGTTTGAAGTACAACATCCTTAAATAAATTTTATGAGATTTGAGGATGACTGTAAATAATATCTAAATTGTATATCATGCATGTGAGAAGTTACAAGCCATGTGATCCGCAATTACAAATTGTGTGATGTTGATTTAAACAGTTCACACATAAGGTGAAGGTGTAAACAAATGTCAATAGCATAATTGTAATTACAGAAATTAATGACAGATCTTATTATATGCAGGTATTTAATCAACAATACGTGTAAAAAATGTGCATTTACACAATAAGTACATTGTAAAAAAAATCATTAATTTTAATTAAAGTATAGTATAGTTAAGGCCACTTAATAGAAAGTGAGACCAAACTTTATATGTATTATTATTATAATACAATACAAAAACTATAATAATACACTACACTATACTGAGTAACTTGTTTTACTTTGTAAAGTAATGTCTGTTTTTCTAAAATTAGACTCTATTAGGCAGATAAATGTGAGCAGATTTCAAAATTAGACGTTATTTTTTTATATATATTTTTCAACAAATCAGCGTAATGAATGGATTGATTACTCTCCTAAAACGAATTTATCAATGTTTTTAAATCAGTTTTTACCTGGTGCATAATACTGTTATTCTACAGAAACTTTGACTAATAAATCCTTATACAGCTAATGCACAGATGGACATATTAACAGCCTTTCTTGAAAGCAAAACAAAACAAAAAAGTCAAACCTTGAGCCTTTGAGGGGAAAAAGAAATCCAACTTCAAAACCCACAAAGCCCTCAAAGAAGAACCTGGATCTCAATCAGTGGCTCCTGAGATCTTCAAGAAAGAACAAACTTTTTTTTTTTTTTTTTTGTCATCTGGCATCTGCTGTTGAAAATGCACAATCCCTTAGACAATACTTGTGGGTCCAAACTAAAGTGTACCAGTTGCTATTCTGGCTGTGTTGCCATGAATTATAAGTGGCACAACACTTTGGAGAACAGAAGGTAACATCAAATGAGTGTAAAACGAGTATTTTTCTTTTTAAGATTAGATATATTACCACTAGCAATCAGTGGACATGTTTATCTACCAAAGATCCAATTTCTCCTTTTGACTGAAATTATATAAATAAATTAGCAAAAGCAATCATACGAAAAAGGCTTTTGAACATTTTTTGTAGCACATTCTTCTCTGTATCCCATTGCATTCATTTTGGGGGCACAATAGCTGCCATTTTCAAGTCCATTTTCGGAATAATTTATCCATCTTTGAATGATGAAGAGCTATCAGATGCTTTGTGATGAACAATGAACCTGATATTAATCTCAGTCTAAACAATGGCAAAGGCTTCATGCAGAATAATATATGCCAGATGCCAAAAAAAGGTCCTTCTAATGTTGCTTTCTTTGTTTTACAATGGCTCAAAGTCTTTGCATCTGTTTATGCATGCCAAATCTATCTCATTTACCTATCTGACATTATGCATCAAGAGTGGTGGAAGAGATATTTGTGCACACGCTGGCCTGGTTTAACACACCATAATATTTTCCTACAAAATGTCACCAGGACAACTTTGTGAATTAATGTCACTCTATTTAGGAGCCTCCACAAATGTGTGCACTTTCAGCCTCATATTTTGTATATAGCTTTTCACCGAATGTTAAATTAGATTAAATTAAAATACATTTTTTACAACTGTTTAAAAATAAATAAAACACACAAATTAATATATGCATTTACATTAAATACATTTAAATTAAATATATTTTAAATAACAAATAAAATAATTTAAATAATAAAAAAAAATAATTATGAAATGAAATATTTTTATAAATAAAATTTATAAAATAAAACAAAATATGATTAAATAAAGATGATAAAATAATAAAATTAAATACATTAAAATTAAATATAAATAAATTTAAAAATAAATTAAATTAAACTTAAATTAAAATATTTTTATTTAAAAAAATAAATGATAAAATAAAAATAAATAAAATGTATTTTTTTTACAAATAATAATAATAAAAAATAAAATAATAAAATAAAATAAATTTAAATTTAAATATGTTTTTAAATGACAAATCAAAATATTGCTGGCAGTAGTATGTGTAATTTGCATGCTCTCCCCTGTGTTTGCGTGGGTTTCCTCCGGGTGCTCCGTCTAAAGACATGTGGTATAGGTGAATTAAGTAGGCTAAATTGTTCGTAGTGTATGTGTGTGAATGAGTGAATGTTTCTCAGTGATGGGTTGCGGCTGGAAGGGCATCCGTTGCGTAAAACATATGCTGGATAAATTGGCGGTTCATTTCGCTGTGGCGACCCCAGATTAATAAAGGGACTAAGCCAAAAAGAAAATGAATAAATGAAAATAAAATAAAATTAAATATTTTTTTACACATGTATATATAAAAATAAAAAAAAAATAAAAATGAATACATCAACATATGCATTTCTATTCCATACATTTAAAATAAATATATATTAAATAACAAATAAAATAATTATATATATATATATATATATATATATATATATATATATATATATATATAATTATAATTATAAAATTTAAAAAAATTGTTTAATTAATACAATATATAAAAAAACTATATTTTTAATTATAAAATAATTAAATTAAATATATTCAAATTACATATTTAAATGAAAAATAAAAAGAATTAAATGAAAAAAGTTTACTTATAAAATAAAACAAAAAATTTAATATTTTTAAATAAATATTAAAATAAATAAATAATATAAAAATAAATAATAAAATAAATTTAAACATATTTTTACAAATATAAAATAATAAAATAGTGATGAAATAAATAAATAAAATAACAAAATAAAATACATTAAAATGTTAATTAAATATGTTTTTAAATAACAAATACAAATAAATAAAACTAATTAACTTAAAACAATTAAAAAAAATTATTAAATAAAATATTTAATTAAAAGAAAACAAAAATTAAATACATTTAAATTAAATATTTTAAAAAATATTTTTTTTAATAAAAATATAATTAAAATATATAATTAAAAATAAAATGCATTTCAATATGAAAAATAGTAAAAACAATACAATTAAATTAAACATTTAAAAATTATAAAATTAAATAATAAAATAAAATAGACCTAAAATAAATATTTTAATAATAACATTATTATTATTATTATTATTATTATTATTATTATTATTATTATTATAATAACAATAACAACAACAACAACAACAACAACAACAACAACAACAACAATAATAATTGCTCACACTTTATTTTAATGGTCTGTTTGATGAATTGTTACATTGCATCTACATGTCAACTAATTCTCATTAGATTATAAGTAGACTTAGGTTGGGGTTAGAGTTGGGGTTAGGGTCAGTGTAAGTTGACCTGTACTTGCAAAGTTTCTTATATTCAGTTAAATGTCTGTTGAAGGAGCAGTATCAACAGATATTAAGCAGACAGTGTATTAATACTCAAATAGACCATCAAAATAAAGTGTTACCAAATAATTAAATAACAATTAAATTAAGTGTAAAAAATTTAATAAAATGAAATAATAATACAAAAAAAATCTTATATGATTTTTATGTTTAGATTGTTTGAGTTTTCACCAAAATGTGGTACAATTTCACATCAGCAGCTCATTTAGAAATATATTTACGGGGGAACATAATGACTTATCTTACCCCTTGTAAGTAAATTGAATTATTAAAAAAACTCACCAAGTTTTAATCCAGCATTTACAAGTCCATCTCTATTCCTGCTAGTTAGGTTGCAGGATAGTGTCAAAAGATTTGTGAACATGAAGTTCCTGAGCTGAAACACCAGAACGCCTTATTAATTCACAGGAGAGTGAACAAGGCACTTAACCCGGGGTCACTCCAAAGGGACTGTCCTGTAGAAAGCACTGCTAACCCATGATAAACAGGCACATTCTACAGTCCTACTCAGTGCCTGAAAACATTTGTGGCTTACATATGGAAGGAGAAAACAGATATCATTTTGGCATATCGTAAATAGGATAATAACTATAGTTATTAAATAGGATAATAAATAGGAAATAACATCAACTTAATTTGCTACTTCAGTGCTGTTGTATTTATGTAAACACCTATAGAAAATCCAGAAATGGCTGCCTACTTATATCTTATAGCTGACCTTTTTTTGTGAAATTAGATATATGTTATGTCTACACCACTCAGATTGGAAAGTGCTGTGGGATTGCACAAGCGGAAGAAATAAGCTGACATTTGCTCAAAAATAACTTTTTTCCCCTCTTCATTTCAGTCAGCACATTGTGCGTTTTGAATTTTGATAGCTACGGAAATCACTGAAACTACTCGATCCTGTCCTCATATGAATGCACACGCAAAAAAAAAAGATGTGCCATAATATATTTATTGCAATAGAAGACAAATTGAAAGCAGACTGGATTAGTTGTTTTCTGCAGCGTTTTGACTCTAAATGAGAGCAATATGCAGTTTAGTGGCACTGTTCAGTCTGAAGTAATGAAAAAGCACACCCTCCACATTTCAGAGTCAGATAAGACAACTTAGAGAGAGAGAGAGAGAGAGAGAAAGAGAGAGAGAGCCTTCTCGTGTTCTAATGGAGGTCTATTAATTGCCCACATTAGACAGTAATTTATGCATGAATAATGTCTGTGGTGGAATGTAAATGCAGAGGGGTAATGGACTCCTGCAGAGGCTCTGGTTCTTCTCCTCCCCATTAACCTAAATGCATTTAGGTTGTTTTATATAACCTACAGCGTACAAAAAAGAGTTTGTGATGTTTGTATTGAAAACAATTAAAGTAATAGTTCCCCAAAAAATTCTAATTACCCCATCATTTTCTCACCCTCAAGCCATACTTGGTGTACATCACCTTTTTTTCTGTCAGATCAACACATTCAAAGTAGTTTTAAATTGATCCATGCTTTTCCATGCTGTATAATGATGTTGAATAGTGACTTTTATTTTGAAACTTTCATAAATGTGTAGTCAAACCCAGGGGCGTAGCAACCGGGGGGGACGGGGGGGATCCGTCCCCCTCACTTTTAGAGACAGACCATTTAGAAACAGGTGATTAATAATTATATGAACATATGATCTCATACAGCCGTCCCCTCCACTTTTAAAATGTCCGCTACGCCCCTGGTCAAACCCATACTCTACGCCACCAATACTGCACTTTGAAAGCTAGTTACACATAAGAGAGATGACTTTATGTTTTTTTTTATATCATTCCAAGTTTGAATGATGTAACATTTGATAGGGCATAGGGAGGATAACTGGGGATAGAACACAACCAGGAACTCTGCTTCTAACTACAGCTCTAGAAGTGTAGTTGCAACCGCACAAGTTTGCAACGCAGTTTGCGAATGTTTGTTGGAACGACAGATTCAGGGAAACACTAAATCGTTGTTTTTTTTTCATCATTCCAAGTCTAAATAATGGAATGATAGGAATAGGGCATAGGGGGGATAACTAGGAATAGAGAACAACCAGGAACTATGCTTCTAACTAAATCTCTAAAGAAGTAGTTGCAACCACCCAAGTTTGCGACGCAGTTTAGGAATGTTCGTTGGAATGATAGATTCGGGAAACACCAAATCAATAAAAAATGTTTGTAATGACAAAACTTGCGACTTTAGTTGGATAGCGATGGGTTTAGGGATCTCACCCATGATTGAGAAAACACCATACTTGGTGTATATCACTTTTTTTCTGTAAGATGAACACATTCAGAGTAGTGTACTACGAGTACTAACGCTCGTCCATGCTGTATAATGATGTTGGATAGTGACTTTTATTTTGAAGCTTTCATAAACGCGTAGTCAAACTAATCCATACTGTACACCACAAATACTGCACTTTGAAAGCTAATTACATAGAAGAGAGATGACTTTATGTTTTTTTTTTTTTTTTAAATCATTTCAAGTTTAA
Organism: Danio aesculapii; assembly: GCF_903798145.1. NCBI lineage: Eukaryota > Metazoa > Chordata > Actinopteri > Cypriniformes > Danionidae > Danio > Danio aesculapii. Next base: position 17,565,463 of record NC_079435.1, on the reverse strand, counting down.
ATGATGGAACATTTGAAATGAATAGGGAGGATAACTGGAAATAGAACACAACCAGAAACTCTGCTTTTAAATACAGCTCTAGAAGTGTAGTTGAACCGCACAAGTTTGTGGCGTAGTTTGCGAATTTTCGTTGAAACGACAGGTTTGGTAAACACCAAATCATTTAATTATATTCGTAATAACAAAACTTGCGACCTTAGTTGTTAGCGATGGTTTTTGGTATCTCACCCCTGAACGCGAAAACACAATACTTGGTGTATATCACTTTTTTTCTGTCAGATCAACACATTCAAAGTAGTTTTAAATTGATCCATGCTCGTCCATGCTGTATAATGATGTTGGATAGTGACTTTTATTTTGAAGCTTTCATAAATGCGTAGTCAAACCCATACTGTACGCTACCTTTACTGCACTTTGAAAGCTAATTACAGGTAAGAGAGATGTTTTTGTTTATTTATTTATTTTTTATCATTCCAAGTTTAAATGGTGGAATGTTCGATAGGAATAGGGCATATTGAGGATAACTAAGAATAGAAAACAACCAGGAACTATGCTTCTAACTAAATCTCTAAAGAAGTAGTTGCAACCGCTCAAGTTTGCAGCGCAATTTAGGAATGCTCATTGGAACGACAGATTCGGGAAACACCAAATGTTTATAACGACAGAATTTGCAACTTTAGCTTCCCAATGATGGTTTTCGGAAACACACCCCTGAACGAGAAACACCATACTTGGTGTATACCACTTTTTTTTCTGTTAGATAAACACAGTTAGAGTAGTTCTAAATTTGATCCTGCCGCTCTTCCATGCTCTATAATGGTGTTGGATAGTGGCTTTTATTTTGAAGCTACCAAAAAAGCACAAATCTGTTCGCACAACAGCATCTCTGAACGCACATCACGTCGAACCTTGAGACAGATGGGCTACAGCAGCAGAAGACCACAACGGGTGCCACTACTGTCTGCTAACAACAGGAAACTGAGACTACAATTCACACAGGCTCACCAAAATTGGACAATAGAAGACTGAAGAATGAGTCTCAATTTCTGCTGCAGCATTCAGATAGTAGGGTCAGAATTTGGCGTCAACAACATGAAAGCATGGATCCATCCTGCCTTGTATCAACGGTTCAGGCTGGTGGTGGTGTAATGGTGTGGAGGATATTTTCTTGGAACACTTTGGGCCCATTAGAAACAATTGAGCATCGTGTGAACGCCACAGCCTACCTGAGTAGGCTGTGTCCATCCCTTCATGACCCCACTGTACCATCTTCTGATGGCTACTTTCAGCAGAATAACGCACCATGTCATAAAGCACGAATCATCTCAGACTGGTTTCTTGAACATGACAATGAGTTCACTGTACTCAAATGGCCTCCACAGTCACCAGATCTCAATCCAATAGAGCACATTTGGGATGTGGTGGAACAGGTCATTCGCATCATGAATGTGCAGCCGACAAATCTGCAGCAACTGCGGCAACCAAAATCTCTAAGGAATATTTCCAGTATCTTGTTGAATCTATGCCATGAAGGATTAAGGCAGTTCTGAAGGCAAAAGGGAGTCCAACCCGATACTGGTAGGGTGTACCTAATACAGTGGCCGGTGAGTGCATATATATATATATATATATATATATATATATATATATATATATATATATATATATATATATATATATATATATATATATATATACCTTAACTTACCTGAATTAATATAATTAACCTAGTAAAAACATAAGTAACCTACTAATAATTGAAAATATCTAGCAAAAACATAGCTACTATAATTAACGATAAAAGAAAACAGGTCTTTGAAATTATTCATTAAAAATATTATGTTTATAAATGTGTTGGGCAAAAGTCTTCTCTCCATTAATCAAAAACTGGAGAAAAAAAAAGAGGGTTGCTAATAATTCTGACTTCAACTGTATCTAATAACGGAGCTTCAGTTACGAATGTGTCCTAAACGTCATACATTGTAATTGTTTGCATAATTTATACAATTTTGAATATTTTGATTCACAAGACATGGGCTAACCCCCTGACAGAGTGCTGGTTACTTTTACGACATATTTATGCACTTTTGAAAGCTTCAAAATGAAAGCCAAAATATCCAACACCATTATTGTCACAAGTCTGGTGGGTATGTGTTGTTCATGTAGCTGTTGTGTCATGTGATGTCTCATGTGTTTGTTACAAGAACTTCTGTTTACATCATGTCTACATCACGTTTTGATGTTCCAGTGCCGGTTGTGAGTGTTTTTGTAAATAAATATGTTTTTTTGATAATTCCTGAGATCCGTGTGTTTGTGAGTGAGCCAACTGTGACAAATTTACAGCATGGATGAGCCAGGATAACATGTAAAACTACTCTTAAGACTGTGTTCGTCTGACAGTAAAATGTCATATACACGAAGGATGGCTGGAGGGTGATTAAATTATAGGGTAAAATTCAAGTGAACCATTCCTTATTTAACTTCCATTCATCTTAATGCTGCTTGCTACAGCTGTTACATTTGGCAACTTTTATAGTTTTGTCAGACTCTAAAAAAGGGTAGATGTGAAGCTGTCATGTGGAAATCATATTCTACTTTATGAGAACAATAATACCAGTCCAAAAGAGCAGAACAATGTGCCTCAAATTACCTTCTAAAATCAACAATTAATTGGCAAAAAAAACAACCTTGCATCCTTATCTTTGTGAATGTTTCTCCTCAGGAACAAGTCAAGTAAATAATGAAAGACTTTTGATGGATGGATGGATGAAACCCAATTTTGAAAAGCTATAGAACTATTGTTGAGGGATGTGCATATACACTAGGCAAAAGGTTGCATCTGCAAAATTAATTTCATAGCTATAAAAGTAAATAATAAAAGACTTTAAGCATTACACGTGCTTTCAAGTAGAAGGGTGGATGAAAGGATCAGATTTGGATTGATGGATTGGGATGAATAGGGATGAATTGGATTGGGATGGATGGATTCGATTAAATTAGATTACATTGGGATGGAATGGATTGAACTAGGATGGATGGATTGGATTGGATTGGATTGGATTGGATTGGATTAGGATGGATGGACGGATTAGATTGGGATACTTTGTATTTAGATGGATAGATTGGGATAGATTGGATTGGATTGGATTGGGAAACATTGGACTGAGATGGATGGATTGGACTGGATTGGGATGGATGGATGGATGGATGGATTGGATTGGATTGGATCAGACTGGGATGGATGGATTGGACTGGATTGGGATGGATTTGATTGGATCGGATTGGATTGGATTGGATTGGGATGGATAGATTAGGATAATTTGGACTGGGATGGATGGATTGGGATGGATTTGGATGAATTGGAATGGGATGGATTGGGATGGATTGGATTGGATTGGATTGCAATGGATAGGAATGGATTGGATTGGGATGGATTGATTGGATTGGGATGGATGGATGGATGCATGAATGGATTGGAATGGATAGATTAGATTGGATTGGGATGGATTGATTGGATTGGGATGGATTGGATTGGGATGGATTGGATTAGATTGGATTGGATTGGATTGGGATGGATCGATTGGGATGGATTGGATTGGGATGGATGGATTGGGATGGATTGGGATGGATTGGATTGGGATGGATTGGGATAGATTGGATTTGGATGGATGGATTAGACTAGATTGGACTGGATTGGATTGGGATGGATGGATGGATGGATGAATGGATGAATGGATTGGATTGGATTGGATTGGAGTGGAGTGGATTGGGATGGATTGGATTGAATTGGGATGGGATGGATGGATTGGATGGATTGGGATGGATGGATGGATTGATGGAAGGTTGGGTGGATGGATGGATGGATGGATGGATGGATTGGATTGGATTGGATTGGATTGGATTGGGATGGATGGATGGATTGGATTGTATTGGATTGGGATGGATGGATTGGGATGGATTGGATTAGATTGGATTGGATTGGGATGGATGGACTGGGATGGATTGGGATGGATTGGATTGGGATTGATTGGGATGGATGGATGGACGGGTGGATTAGATTAGATTAGATTAGATTAGATTAGATTAGATTAGATTAGATTATATTAGATTGCGATGGATGGATGGATGGATGGATGGATGGATGGATGGATGGATGGATGGGATGGGATTGGATTGGACTGGATTGGGGTGGGGTGGGTTGGGATGGATTGGATTGGGATGGGGTGGATGGATTGGATGGATTGGATTGGATTGGATTGGATTGGATTGGATTGGTATGGATGGATGGATGGATGGATGGGTGGGTGGGTGGATGGATGGATGGATGGATGGATGGATTGGATTGGATTGGATTGGATTGGGATGGATGGATTTGATTGGATTGAGAAGGATTGGATTGGGATGGATGGATGAAAGGATTGGATTGGATTGAATTGGGATGGATGGATAGATGGATGGATGGATGGATTGGATTGGATTGGATTGGATTGGATTGGATTGGATTGGGATGGATGGATGGATGGATTGGATTAAATTGGGATGGATGGATGGATGGATGGATGGATGGATTGGATTGGATTGGATTGGGATGGATGGATGGAAAGGATAGATATGTTTTTTCTTTACCCTTTCTATGTCTTTAATGCATACTCTATATTTCCCGTGTCTATCTGTTGTACTACATTAAACCCAACGTGACCTGGGAAGAAAAAAAATCCAAGAAACAGGTTGACACACAGAAGGGAAAAAAGAAAAAGAAAAAAATAGTAATGCAAGATAAATAAATTAAAGAGCATGAAAGGAAAAGTGCATTACATTAGTAGTACCATAAGTTTCCATTGAAGTAAGGCAGTATGGGATTCAGACTTTAAACAAGACCGTGCAAAAATATCCACAATGCATAATGCATGAGGCATTTCTTGCAACGCTGTCAAGTTTTATATTTATATATTTGAAACAGGTTAGAGCTAAAAATCAAAGCTTTCTGTGAATGCGGTGTCCCTGTGTCTGGTCTGTTCAGCTGTTGTAATGGTGGACACTGGCCTCTGATTTCCCTGGGGTATAAAAGCTATCATATCATTCAAACCTTCCTTTCAAGGTTGTGTTCCAGTTCCGATGGGCAACACAGAACAGAGACCTATTTGACATTTGAAGCTTTCCAGAACTGATAATTCTCACAATTTACTGGTTAAAATATGTTATTATGAATTATCCCATTCACATGATTGTGCAAAGACTAACAATGGGAGTTGCATTTAAGCACCATTAGTTATTTTGCAAGCATTAAGTAATTACAATTACAGTTGTGACATTTTACAGAAGCATCTCGAGAAGCTGTTTGAAAAGCTACAGAACTATTGTTGATGAATGCACAGACGCTAAGCAAAAGGTTACATCTGCAAAATTAATTTCATAGCTATAATAGAACACCTTGTAAAATCCTACGAAAGTCTGAGAATTAGACTTTGTGGGAGAGTATTGTTTCTGTCAACCTTATACTTACATGGAAAAAATGTATTGGAACAAAATCGGAAAATGACATACTAGTCACAGCTACAGGATAGATAAATAAATAAATAAATAAATAAATAAATAAATAAATTATACAGATAAACGTAAAAATGTAACGTAAAAAGATAAACTGAATTAAAATAAAAAATATATAATATTAATTATGTATATAATAAAATAAAATATAAATAAATAAATACATAAAAAATAAAACAAAGTAAAATAGATATATAAATAAATAAAAACAAAACAACAAATAATAAAAGATAATAAATAAATAAATAAATAAATAAATAAATAAATAAATAAATAAACAAACAAACAAACAAATAAATAAATAAATAATATTATTAATAATACTAAAATTGACTTTGTGTGAGATTATTGTTTCTGTCAACCTTATACTGACATGGAAAACATGTATTGGAACAAAATCGGAAAATGACAGGCTAGTCACAGCTAACAGGATAAATAAATAAAAATAAAACAACAAACAATAAAAGAAAATAAAAATAAATAAATAAATAAAATAGAATAAAATAGAATATTAAAATAAAAATAAACCAGCAAAATAAAATAAAATAAAATAAAATAAAATAAAATAAAATAAAATAATATAAAATAAAATAAAATAAAATAACTAAATAAATAATTAAAAAATAAAATATAAAAAAAATAATTTAAAAATAAAATAAATTAAAAATAAAATAATAAAATAAAATAAATAAATAAAATAAAACAACAAAACAAAAAAATAAATAAAATAAAATAAATAATAACTAAATTATTCAAAAATAAATAAAATAAAAAAATAAAATAAAATAAAAACAACAAAACAAAACAAATAAATAAATAATATAAAAAACTAAAATTAATTAAATTAAATAAATTTAAATAAAATAAAATAAAAATAAAATAAAAATATAAACAAAACAAATCAAAACAAGTAAATAAATAAATAAATAAATACATAAATAAATAAATAGTTGTCATTTTAACAAAATCTCATGTTATAAAGACAAAGTGCTTTCCACAGTGTGGTAACAGCTTCTCGTCTGAGCCAAGTGGAATATAATATTGCATTAAATGTACAGTATATGCATTTGTGAAATATTTGCAAAATACACAGGCAGGCATGAAGACTGAAGAAAAAATTAATTTGGAGATAGAGCTTCCCACCTGACAGTGATAGAATACTAGTTATTTAAAATCGCAATATCGTATGATAAAAATGATCATTAGGATAAGAAAATGCCACAAAATAAAAATGAATTAAGGTTGAGATCAAATAATTAAGGCCCATGTTGAGCCAGTTTATCGGTAAAGGATGTAATAAACCCCGCACAAAACAGTCGGGAGACCCAGAATTCCAAGCGATGGACAACATTTCCCAAAACTGGCACGACTTAATTGATTCCATTTGCATTTGTTGACCTTTTTGAAGAGGCCGAGTCCCTTTGAGATTCATACTTACAGCTTGAACAAATCACTGACAAGACGCTTAATAAAACAAACTGCTCAAATCTTTATGAGATTCATTTTGACTTGTTGCATTTACAATTTAATAAAGCTGTCATGCTCTGCAAGAGATACTGTTTTTAAAGGCACCCAGAGAGCAAACCATTTACATCACAGCGAGCATATTAAAGGGGTCAATGCAATTAATCGGCTGGTCAGTATAACATCAAACAGCAGGACAAGTGTGTGTGTTCCATTTGACACAGCTGTCAAGCACGGCAGAAGCAAAATGTTATTCCGTTGGAGTTGGAAATCAATACGGTCACGGCCTCGTGTTGCATATGTTGTGCATATAAACGTTGCAGATATTAAAAATGATTTGCACATGATAGATGACCTGTCAGAGCAAATAAAAGCTTGATTATTTGATTATTTATGTCATCTGCATGTGAAACATACATAAATCTGTGATTTTTTTTTTGTGAGGGTAAAAATAGATGTTTGGCATTTAATAGTGTGAAGTTAATTATCTGACTACATAAAGTTAAAGTCTAAATTATAATAAGTGTTTTTTTTTCTCAGTTTTAACAGAGCAAGGAATTTTTCACTGCATTTCTTATAATATTTTTTTGTTCTGGAGAAAGTCGTATTTGTTTTATTTTAGCTAAAGTAAAAGCAGTTTTGGCTGCACGGTGGAGCAGTGGGTAGCACGTTCGCCTCACTGCAAGAAGGTCTCTGGTTCGAGCCTCGGATGGGTCAGTTGGCGTTTCTGTGTGGAGTTTGCATGTTCTCCCCTTGTTGGCGTGGGTTTCCTCCGGGTGCTCTGGTTTCCCCCACAAGTCCAAAAACGTGGTATAGGTGAATAGAGTAGGCTAAATTGTCCATAGTGTATGTGTGTGAATGAGTGTGTATGGATGTTCCTCATTGATGGGTTGTGGCTGGAAGGGCATCTGCTTCTTAAAATATATGCTGGATAAGTTGGCGGTTCATTCCGCTGTAGCAACCTCAGATTAATAAAAGGGGCGAAGCCGAAAAGAAAATGAATAACTGAAAAGCAGTTTTAAATTTTTGATGTTTGTTATATTTTAGAACTATTTTAATGTCAATATTATTAGCCCACTTAAGCAATTAATTAGTTATTAATTATAGAAATTAGTTGTTAAAACTATCATGTTTATTTTTCTTCAAAAATTTAAGAAAGAAATATATTAAAAATAAATATTTCAGAAGGGCTAATAACTCTGACTTCAACTGTATGTCTGTATTCCTTAAAACACACACAAACACACAAAACCAATTCTACATTGCGTAGGTCAACATTGTATGGGTCAAATTTACAAAATTTTCTTTTATGGAAAAAATCATTTGTATATTAAGTATATTGTAAAAAAATATATGACAAAAAGTTATGAAAACAAATGATTTTATTTTTAATTGTTTATGTTTATTTAATTGTTTTAGTTATACAAAGTTTAACTTAATATTTTAGATTGATGTAAGTTGAGATACGTACACAAATTAATTTGTTATGCTAACCTACAGTATAAATATTTTATGTAAAGATCAAAGTTTATGAAGATATTTTCTAAATGTCCTACAGTGTAAAAAAAAAAATCTGAGAATTGACAGTTTTCCATATTCTGTGATTTTTTTTTCTTCACTTATTTATGCTTTTGAATTACATTTTAGGACCTTGATCATTCTCCCAACAACTTTTAATGTTTGAGTAACCAAGTTTCAAAAAGTGACTCCCTCTGGCCCATGACTGACGTCAAAAATGTAACGAGATTTGGCCCCCAAAACATATTTTTTTGAATCACTATCATTGTGCAGTCGCATATAGCCACTTGTGGTTTTGATCCCCCACCTACTGGACATTTAAAGTACTATATGTTCGGATTACTTTCGGTTTCTCTAAGTGTGCTGTCGAGAGTAACACACATGCAGATTATTTCTGGGGCTGATTTAAACGTTGAAATATATAAATATATATATATATATATATATATATATATATATATATATATATATATATATATATATATATATATATATATATATATATATATATATATATATATATAAATAATCTGCATGTCCGTGTTCTATTTTTACTAAAGCTCTATTTTTATTAATATTCAAGGGTCATTTTATTATAGTTAGTTTTATTCCACCTGTATTGTGTTGTAGTACACCGAAAGATATTGAATTGAAGAACAATTGCCAGTAAAGTCAGTAAAGTTACCTAAACTGTTAAACTTTTGGTTAAGCAACAGTTGATTGGGGCAGTATAATAATAATTATGTCTATTATTAAATTAGTAGTATTTTCATAATTTAAACTACCCCTTCAATATGTACAACTAGAAACAAGAAAAAAGGAGCTTTTACTGCAAATAATCTGGACAACAACGTCTGAGTGCATCAATTACATCAGGTTTCCTCTTGTTGTGCTTGAATGTTAAAGCGGTCCCGCCAATTTGAGTTTAAGACCTCAAACAACTAAAATGTCAATAAAAGTCACTTTGTTAAACTGTAGAGTTAAATTTTTAACATCAAAAGTCCACTGAGCAGAGATCAACATCCCATAATGCAATTGACAAACGTAAATAAACGGAAAATACTAAATACAGAAACTGTTAACTAACAGATGTGTTTTACAGTTTACTTTAAATATACCAGAACTTAATTTTTGATAAGTAATATGCAAGGGCAAAGGTTTGCGCTTGACATTGGTTGGGACAGGTGAAATATATACTGCTATTATTTATTTAACTGCTATTAAAATGTATTAATAATTAATCCTCTCTTCTTACAAAGTATTAAGTTTTAGCCCTGTAGCCAAGGGGGTTTGGGTGGTTCAAAAGACCAGAAGTTGGATTATTATGATTATTTTAGAATTTTCCTTATTATTCAAATGGCCAATTTCTGACTAAAGAAAGTTGAATGTACTGGCCAGTTTGTTATTATTATAATAAATGCACACATAAAATAGTATCGTAAACAATTTGACAAAATAGTTGGAAATATTTTTTGCTACATCAAAAAGCGTGGTTATGATAACCATCCTACAAGCTAATCCAGCAAAAAAAATAGTTCTTAATATGCCACTAAAATGCAACATTTATACTTCATAATTAAATAGAAAATCAGGCAAATAACTGCAAAAAGGTTAAGTTTTTCAGAAAAAAAAAAATAGCCACCCCTTTCAATAAGCTGGCAAAAGGCCAGTGATATTATTCACAGACTATATCAGTCTGCGCTATAGCGACAGACTGCATCACGAGCATTAACGGCATTATCTGCATGGACTTATTCAGTTGCGAACTTGCATTTGCACTATGTGAATTACACTTTCGTTGAAAAAAGCACCTTATGTCCACCTTTTATGCTGCCGCCATCCTTGGTGTGTCACCCACGCAGCCACAGCCTCTCACATGATAGCAGGTAAAGGCACAGCCAATCAAAATGTCCATATGTTTTGGGGGCGGGAGGACTCGAGGAGAGACTGTGATCTAACCCTTTCTGCGTGTCTAGGTCTCTATGCTCTAGGTTAATGTTGACAGCGTGTTATTTTTTAAAGTGGATTAAATTATTGGTGGGGACATTTCTATGATCGGTGGACATTGGTGGGGACGCATCACCTTCGTCCATCCTAAATCAACATCCCTGGTAATATGCATTGCCAAGACCTTAAATTGCAACTTTAAACTTTTAAGATGTTTATGGCTGCTTTATGGCTGGTTACTAAACCCTCCAAGCATAACCCATCCAAGCATAACTGCAATGAACAAAAAAAAACAAGCATTAAAGCTCTGGTTTGAATTCTATAAAGATGTTTTCATCACCAAATGAACAATACACACATAAAATGCACTTGAAAACAAGCACTCACGTTTTGCAATTCCTGCAAAACCTGGAAAATGTCCAATATGGATTATTTTAATACTCAGGTCTGGAAAACCATGACACTAAAAGTTACACTCAATACAAGCAATCCTTAACAATCCGATTAAAATACTACAATCTACTACTGCACATCAAATCCCCACATCAGCTGGAGTCACCACATGCTCCACAAAACCCCATTGTGCACGTGAAATCTGTGTGAAAAAAAAATCCAACATCTTCAAGCCATGCACAGCAATCAACACATTCATTTTCCAGCACAAAAGCATATTTAGCAGTACCCAGGCGCTCACAATCAGGGGTGATCCGAATAATATCTGTGACCTTCTCTGAAAATTAGAAAGCCAAACACAATAAGGACCGGTGAGTGACATTTGGACCTAATAAATTGTTGGGAACTAAGGGTGAGGGACTTGTTTAATATCAAGCTTTACAACAGTGTGAAGGGAGTAATAAAGCCTTATCGGAACCTGGCTTACAACTGGCTCATTGTAGGCATAATAGGACATTTAGGCCATTCACATTGTCTGTGAAGGAACAAATTGCAGCAGCTGGTCCCATTGCATTCTTTAACAAAACTACCGTGACGTCTTCATCAGCTAAACTCTTCCACCCATCTTCCGGGCGCATATTTTCCCCGGCGAGTTATGTGTCATGTTCCCCTGTAATACTGATTAATTGCTCGTTTCTAGCAGTGACTTGATAGTGTCTTGCCAAAAAATTCAATTATGAAGCACTTCTGTTGTCACGCAACTGGCAATCCAATGGTATTATTACAACACAATCAGCTCGCTGACATATTGTAAATGGCAAATAATATGGGACATGTGCTGAAGTAATAACCTTGAGAGAGTGACGGATGGTAGTTGGGTTTTATGCTAATGACTGCATTATTGTTATTTTGTGTGCAGAGACAGATGGATTGAAATGGCTTTAACTTCAAAGGAGTGGTGCTGAGCCAAAGCAAAGCTGGAATACTGAGAGCGGATGGGGCTGGGGTGAAAAAAAAAACGTCATGCAAATGGTGTTTTTGCTCTTGGATCACAGGCATAATAAAACGGCAAATCGTACTCTTGCATCTAGTCTTTTTTTTTGTAACAAAATGCTCTGATAATGGGATGCAAACTCCAAGACTGTGATTTTACAAGTTGTAATGCCTTTGATATTTAGTCTCAAAGTACAAGAGCACATGATGTCTTGTCTGGAACAGTCGAACAACAACATAATAATAACTTTTTTAAAAAATGTCACTCCCATTTTGATGCAAAGATTTTGAGGAATAGAAGAGAGGACCATGAAACTATTTAAGTATTACACTATTATGTGATGACAAGTGCCTGCTTTTAGGAGTGAGTCAATCAAACGTTTACTTATTATTCATTCCACACTTTTGTGACGTAATGCTGCTTCGACTGTTGGGTAAAAAAAAATGCTCAGAGTTCGTTCGAAGTACATATTAATATTGGAAAGTGATTGCAAATGTAATGCTTTCGAGCAGCTTTTGTAAAGCTGAAAACACAAACAAGACACCAAACAGACACACATACAATATAGTTATTAGCTATGTTTCCATCAAAAAATGATCCATTGATTACATCCATTTTTTATGACTTCCTTTTAAACTGGCGGCAAATACCAAAAAGAAAACTAGACTTGATTGTGGTAGGTTTTCTTATATAATAAATTACTTGGATGAAGGCAAAACACAATAAACATAGGGTGACCTTTGGAGGCATGAAACTATAAAATATATAGTTACTTTATTTAGATGGTACATTTGAGTATTAGTAGACTGTCTGCTTAATATCTGTTGATACCAATGACTGTTTCAAATATGGACGACATGACAGCGCCTTTTCCCATTGAACGCTTTGAAGGCAAAATGCCTCATGACGGACACAAACTGTCACAACAGACTGCTGAAATTGGAGCCTGGGCCTGCACAGAAGGACTGTCTGATGGAGCCAGAGGCGGAGCTGCGGAATCAAGCTTCCAACCAAATTCTTGTAGGTCACATCAACCACGCCTCCCGAACTTTTCACTTGACCACCGGTATCTGCACTATAACAAAGGCTCGCTAATGTAAATATAAGCACTTACATTTAAAAACACGTAATAATATACGATTTAAAAACTGGGTGATGTAAGCTGTTATAATTTTATAAAAGCAATGTTGTACTGCAGAAATAAACGATCTTTCATACACTCAAGCCTGAGTTAAAGTAAAATGAGCATAAAAAATATATGTATCATATACCAGGGTGGTTGGTATTTGTTATCTTCACAGGGGTAGAAATTACACTTGTAAAATATGAACAATAACATATAAACAACACATACATTTTTAGAAAGGTTTTTATTTTTAATTAGCAATCAACAGGACCCGAAATATACATACGGTAGATAACAATTTACTATGTCAAAAAATTGTGCATTTAAAAGATAAATACAGCAAGATTTCTAAATATCAACAGGATATTTACACATCCCATCCCTGCACTATATAAAATAATCATTGTCAATTTGTACAAAAAACTTCGCAGTATAATTATATCAACTGATGTCTTTCAGCAGCTGCAACATCACTTGTATATTGTTTATCATTTTATGGCTTCGTTTTCATTTGGTTTATTTGATGCCTTAATTATATCTGACAAAGAGGAATTTACATTCATTTTAATGTTTATTAGGGGGTTTTCAAATAAAAAACCAATGGTAAATGATGTATATAAATAATATATAACATTTTCAGCTCTATTTGTTAAAACTATGTTTCTAGAACATTCATATTTTTAAACAGCAAATTCAGTAGTTTACTGAAACTCAAAATGAAAGTATAGTTTACTGCTGAACTCATTTTATCATGGTAAAATAACACAGAAATCGAGTAATAACACTTCAATCTCCTCATGAAGTTCCGACGTCTGCTTTGAGAAACTGTCAGTCAGAACTGTCAATCACGATGACACGCCCACCATTAAATTACTGCTAAAAACATACTCTTTACAAAATTGAAGATCTGCACCTATATCTGAATGATAACCAGTGCCTTAATTGACCAGAACCATCTTCTGGGACATTTTATTGCAAGTGTAATTAATAATTATTTTTTTTTTTGGGCTCGTTCATTAACACGAAGGAGGCGGCTTTATGACTTTATGACTTGTACTGCATATACTGAATATACATATTTTTTAGCAGTACTTATTTGCATAAACAGTTTTCTGGCTATTATTTAATTATTCAATAATTGCACTTATTACAACCTTTCAGCTTTGCACATCTGGCTACTTTGATTTCCCCCCAGATTGCTCAATGCTTATGCGCATGGGATCATGAAGTGGACAGCATTTTGGTCACATCCCACCTTAAAATGCTTTTCCCCCCAGTAGGCTTCAAAGATTCCCACATGTCTTCTGGCAAATTGTAGTAGAGATATGATATGACACTTTTTTCTCTCTCTCCAAGTGACCGGAAAAGCACCAGGGCTCACCTCAACTGTGTCCGATTTCATAATAGATCCTAACACTCAGATTTAATATATCCTTAATTGTTTGGTTTTACATTTACATTAAAGAGACTTGCTCAAAAAGGCCAAATAAAAACTACTGTTATTTAGTGCTGAGCAACAATAACATATGGCAAGGGACTGAATATATTTAATAGCGGTGAAATGTGTGGTAACACTTATTAATCTAAGTTGGTCATTCTACTGAACTACACATCCCATCATGCACTGCACTCACACACCAGTTCCAGATCACTCCTAGATTACCAACCCAGGCTCACTTTGAAAATTTACCGCTATATACATTGCTGGAGAGCGCCAAGTAGGTCCCAGGAGCAAGGTTTTTTTTTTTTTGCAGTTTTTGTTTTTGTGAATCCACCAGAGACCGCTGTGTATGACAGGTACAAAGATAACAACAGGTTATGATGTATTTATGTCATGTTGTCATAACAAAGACATCCAAAACAGTGTCATATTTGCATTTAAAATGACATCACTGAGCAACTGACAGTGAAATTAAAATAACATTGTTTTAGATGTTAGTATCAGTATGTTAGTCTTCAAGGATATCTATAAGGTGATGTGGCACAAAACAGTTACCAAATTCACATTTAGAAGAAAAAAAAAGGATGTAAACATGTAAAGCTTGCAGTTTGTCACTTCGGTCAAATGGATCAACTTTTTTTCATATCACCTCATACTTCAGTTTCTTATCAAATGACATGCCCTGCCCCCATCAAGACGCTTCTTATATGCTTTTTATTTTCAACCACTCTCACTGGCAGAGCTGTGATAAAAGAAAATGCTACTGGCAGTTATTTTAAAGGGAAGGAGCTACTCTAGGTCCCACCCTCTCTTCGCTTTTTCAGTTGAGATTACGTCGAACATCAAATAACAAATGCACACTTCAAAGCACTTCATGTGGTCTTTAATGACAGTTGTCTTAAGAATGCATAAAAAAAATCTATGACGACTTATGAACACTCTCTTCAAGTAAATTGTTACCAAATATATTTGATCAATATTTCTGTCCTAATGACATGAATGTTGTGTTTCTTTAATTTCTTTAATTTTATCAAAGTTTGAAACAAAGTTTCTGAGAAAGGAAATGAGGAAAAAAATATAAAATAAAATAAAATACTATACATAAAAATATAAATTATGTCATGACTCAAAAGCCATGAGAAATTAAAGTTGGACATAAACAGGTGGTTTGGTGCCAATGACAAAAGTATTTTTTAAACAAAAAAGAATGAACAAATAGGGGGAAAAAATAATTAAATACTTAAACTTAGGCTAACAAAAATCAGCTGTTAACCAAACTATAAAGCTAGGAACAAACGAAACCCAGAAACAAAATAACCAGGAGCAAGCCAACACCACATGCCAACTTTGCTGGTGCTTTATAAAGGAGAGAACAGGTGTTCCAAATTCTGCAGATGAGTCTCCTAGTCCCACCCACTGGCCAGCCAAAGCAGGAAGAATGGAGACTCATCACACCAAGCCACTTTTTGATTAGTTTTATAATGCTGGGTGGTTTGAATTCACAATTTTCAAATTTGGCTAAAATGTCGGGGGAAAAACAGTTGCTGGGTCAATAGTTTAATTAAAAATGTTTTAAAAAATGGGTTTGTCTCTATTTGACCCAAAATTAGCCAGGATTTTAAAGTATACCTTTATGTTAAGTACAACTCGGCTCCAACGATACTCACTTGAGTAATCTTCAGTCGGAAGTCTAAAACTTTATTAATCACGCTTATGTGCAGTATGTAGAGAGAAGACTACAATTGGGATTTAATCAGGAAATAGCACAAGTCACTGAGGCACTCCTGATCCATCCATGCATGAGCAATTAAAATCCAGTACACTTTAAATGTGCTGGCCAAGCAAAATGGCAGAGAATTACAATATAATCAGAAGCTAAGTGCAAATATTCACAAGGAGTGTCAATGAATATTCATGTCCTTTCTTTATGGGCACAAGATAATCCTCTTGTTAACTGTCTTTTCGATTAAAACCTTCTATGAATCACTCTTTCTTAAGCACATACTCGTTTAAAAAACTTGCCTTAGAGTACAGTTACCCAAAAAATGAAACATTTGTCATCCACTCACCCTATATCATTGTGAGTTTGTTTCTGGCAGGACATTCCAGCTAACTTTTTAGACAGCTCAGACAGTTTGGAGGATTTTTGGTGAACTGTACCTTATATAATTCATACTTATATAAGTATGTAGTGTACACTTGCTGACACTGCAAACCATAAAATGTATTGTGTATTATAATGTATATGTTATAGTATTTATAGAATGCTATAGAGCACACTGTATTAAACAACATAGGCTCATTCTGAAAATGTACCCCTACATACATTTCTGGAGATCACGAATTATGTAGCAAGAGGAACGTGTAGCTGTATTTCGTCTTTAAAATGAACGTTACAGGGCGGTATGATGCCATTCCGTGCTTACCAGTTGACCGCTTGCCTCCATGTGGATGGCTTTTACACTGTTACCAGTTTGTTCAGTGGCTAACCACGTATGTTGGAGGATTTGAGACACAGAGATAAGTTGACCGTGACAATGGGGATCAAGTTCGGCAAAGAACGGTTTCAGAAAGCAGGTAGGACAAAAACAAAAGCCAAAAAAAACAAAAAAAACAAGTAAATAACAGGGTGAGAATGTGGTAAAATCTGAAAACGTGATAAAAATGAGGCTGCTGTGAGGGCTTTTCTTTTTCTGGATTGCGAAAACACTATCGGTTGGGTTTTAGGGGAGAGGGTGGGTGGGTCAGTCAATCAGTCAGTTGACAGCAGCCTCTGGTGGATTTACACTGGAAGAGCAGGCGTGAATGGCACTCGCAACAGATATTTGAGACCTCAAAAAGTGTACACGACGGCCTCTGGTGGATTTTTTCGATAACAAAAAATGCACCAAAAAAAAACGTAGTTCCTGGGATGTGTTTGTCACTCTCTATAAATGTATATAGGGGTATGTAGTCAGAATGAGCCAGGGTTGGTATTAATATAGTAAATTAATAAAGTATAGTAAATACTATACTTCAGGTTTGTGTTTTGTGTATTGTGTTATAATATACCCTATAGTTTTCTCTGTTTTAATAATTTTTATTCTTTGATGTTTTTATTTTTTTATAGTTATTTCTTAATTCCTGTTTATGTAAAACAATTTGAATAACCATTGGGTATGGAATGTGCTATAGACCATTTTTGGAGATATAAACAAAAACTATGGTTCCAACGTATTTCCTGTTTTACATTTTTAGTTTCTAGAGCTTCCGAGAATCCAAAAAGAGCCACATATTGATAAATAATGGTATGATAGCTGTTTTAACATTAAGTTATGATTGAATTACCTCTTGTTACAGTTATGAAATAGTTTCATAACATGAAGAAATATTCATGGGCCAGTGACATGACCACATTGAAATGGTCTATATAAATAAACTTGACTTGACTAGAAAACTTATTACAGTATTGGGTAACTTGTTTATATTACTATAATTGTATTACCATAGCAACTACAGAATTGCCACAACATATTAATATAAGTACTATACTTTATGGTTGAAAAAAACACTATAAATTACTATAGCATATTTTGTGGGGTGCTTAACCCCAGGTTAGCTGACATTTGAATCCAATTAGCTATATATCTGTATTTAATAAATCCTTTCCAATCTTATCCTATTTTATGTAATGTAATGTAATGTGTACTTATATAGCGCATGACTATACACCAAAAGTGCTTCACAATCATGTCTCTTCACACCACCACCAGCATGCAGCATATGCTTGGATGATGCGACGGCTCTCACAGACAGTATAGTGTCCTTTACTGTAGCCCTTAACTATACTGGGGCATTAGGACTCACACAGGCCTCACTAACACCCCTTCCAACAGCAACCTAGTTTCCCCAGGTGGTCTCTCATCCAAGTACTGACCAGGCTCAACCCTGCTTAGCTTCAGTGAGTAACTGGTCTTGGGCTGCAGGGTGATATGGCTGTGGCACATGAGTAAACAACACAGAACACACTCCATGTCACTAGATAAATTACTTAAAGTTTATAATTGGTAAAGTTTATAATTTTATTGTAGATCGAATTAAATTTATGACCAATTTATGCCAACAAAAATCTAAAGAAATTTACTTTGTTACTTCCAACATGCATGGATTTAATGTTTAAGGGGTTTACAAGTGTGTTCCTTTAATGCAGTAATGTCAAACTTTGAAAGTATTTCAGCACACAAGACACATTTATTAAATGTTTCAGAATTGAATTCGTGTTCCAGAATTGGTGGTTCATTCCACTGTGGTGACCCCGGATTAATAAAGGGACTAAACTGAAAAGAAAATAAATGAATGAATTGATGCATTAATTGAATTGTGTGTGTTTGTGTTTTTGTCGTAGTTTTTAAGTGGATTTTTGTATTCAAACACATACACTTATCAACAATATCAATGTGCGTTTTTATAGTCATGGTTGTTGTCAAATCAGAACTCTTTAGTTCTGAGCATTTTAATTTTAAGAGTCCTATTGTGGCAACACATCATTTATAACTTCTTTGTGCAACCAAAAAACACCATTTCATTATTTTTGTAGTCATGCTGCAAAGATAAAGCACTATTCACATACCACTAACATCGTTCTCAGTTGCAACCCAGTTTCTATCATTTAAGCAATCACAATGCTAATTAAATTAAATTACGCTATCTATCCTGATTAGGGCCTTCAATTTAACACATTAAGTGTGCTTAAAATAATTAAAATAAAATTAGGTAACAACATAAATTCTGTAATAAGGGCTTTCTTCAACCACTGGAGCAATTCACGATTACAGGTAGCACTTTACAATATGGCCCTATTAGTTAACATCAGCTAAATGACATTGGCTAACAATACGCTATTCATTTTCTAGAGTATTTATAATCTTTGTGCATTATTAGTTCATTTTTTTCCATTAAATATATGTGTGTGTCACTAAACCACATTGATCAGCCCATATAATATTTCAAAAATGTTCCATTATGCTTTTCGTTTAAGCATTATCTTTCATGTAGTGTGCAACATAGCTTTTTGTGAAATGTAAAAGGTCAGCATAGTTTCAAAGATCACAGAGCATGATAAATGGAGTTATTGTCTCTCAAAAGCAAGAACTGATTCTTAACTACCTGAAACAAGGCATCAGTAATTCCAGTCTTGCGTCCTGCAAATTTGCAGAATTTCAACCTGTGCTCTTCACAGGCTGCCCACGAACAACTTCCACTTTGACCCTGAAACCCTGTAGTCATATCTGAAGCCTGGAGGAGCTTATTTTATATTCTCTCCACTGAAAGCAAGTTTCTATATTCTTCTAAAGGTTGAGAAAGCAGAAGCTCATAGGCTTCAAACTGATCAATCGATGTAGGTAAACATACAGAATCATTGATGTTGATATCACTGTGTTTACTAGCTGTGAGAAAGCCTCTGAAAAAAGTTCAGATATGCTATTGGTCGTTTTATTTTCGACATGCACTCTACAGAGTAGACCAATCACAACAGACCAGGCCATCTGACCAATCAGAGCAGAGTATAGGCTTTTAGAAAGGAGGAGTTTAGACAGGGGATGTATCAGAGATTTTCTCACTACTGTATGTGGGATGAAAATGTCTGTTACTTACCAATGTAAAACACGTAATGCTAACTTGATCAAATGAAGCACGTCTTAGCCAATCACATATTGGCTTTTGGTCTCCTTCTTTGCCTACTACCACAGAGTAAGTGTGTTATCCATTATGCTTTTATAGGCTAATGATTTCAGGCATGTCTTCAATAAGTTTTGGATGTATTCCAGAAAGATTATCACTTTTCAATTTTATCCTATGTTTGGTAACCATGGTGAGGACCACATTAAGGACAAAAGTTATCACAGAACAGCATTTCCTAAGTGCATTGTCTTGTCTTAAGTACACATAAGAAGATGGTATTACAGAAACCTCCTAACTTGACAAAAAATCTTAAATCTTAGCTTTCAACACAGGCTCATTGTGAATATGGACCCCTGTCTACATTTCTGGAGAGCACACATTATGCAGCCAGAGGTATGTCTAGCTACATTTTGTATTTAAAATAAACACTATGGAGTGGTATGATGCAGATGCCAGCTTTTTTTCTTTTTCGCGCTACCAGCTGACTGCTAACCTCCGTATGGACATCTTTCCTGGTGTTACCAATTTGCACAGTAGCTACATAGCCGCTTACACCGATGGACACAGGACACGGAGTAGAGTTGACAATACAAACTTTGGTTATGTATTTCACTGTTCACAGAATTGTAGACCTGGGTACATATGCGTAATGAGCCTGGGTTATTAACTTTAGGGTAACACGACAGCTGTCCTAACTTTTATCCTAATAATTATTGAAATGCTAACAGTAAAATAAAATAACACAAACGCATAATTGTTCTCTCCAACAATGGCATTATAATGCATTTCATTACTGAAAATTAAGACCAAAGATGTTTAACGGTAGAAAGACTCTTGAAGAATGAAGATGTATTACATTACTGTGACAAAATACTTAATTCTTATTACAGAATGCCACACAACTTTTCAACCATACTATAGTGTATTGTAAAGTGCATTATACTGTATATATTTTGCAACACTTCATTATTGAATACTACAGCATAGGATTAACTACTGAAATGGCCAACTGTAATAAAAACTATACTATACTTTAGTTTTTTACTACAGTAGATTGCATACTACCATAAAAGCAGCATTAGCATTATCCATGTTTTTTTTATTCTTCACTTAAGAGTTTGCACTGCCAATAGTATGTTAATGGCTAAAGACTTCCAGTCTCATTCACTTAAATTCATTTTTAGCTGTAATACAGCAACTTGTTATGCTGCTTGATGCTGCAAAGTGATATTCCCAAATTCTATTATTTTTGGTGTTATGTAAAGTCATAAACACACTTTGTTTGTTGACCATTTTCTGTAGTTTGTTATTCGAAGTCATTTTTAACTTCTGCATTGCAGAATCAAGGCTGATTTAGGGTCTTTGCACACTATGATCAGAATTTTTTGTGAATGTTTTTATTTTTTTTGTATTCATATGCAAAACATTCAACACGTTTACAAACCTTGCACTGTAAAAATGCTGTTTTGCACACATATTGTCCCAACACAAGTGGATTAAAGTTGAATACATTTTTTAATGTGCAAATATTACAAACAAAAATGTTGGAATAAATTCAATTCAATTCAACTCATGTTTATTTCTATAACGCTTTTACAATGTAGATTGTGTCAAAGCAGCTTAACATAGAAGTTCTAGTAAATTTTCACTGCTGAAAATCCAAACCCTGAAGAGCAAATCCATCGATGCACAGTTCCACAAGTCCCAACCAAGCAAGCCAGTGGCGACAGTGGCGAGAATTCAGTGAGCAATAACCTTTATACTTCTGCACTGAGTGCATGCAGATGGTCTAGGTGGCACAGCCTTCTCACAGTCATATACCCTTCGCCATGGCTGACGGCAACGCGCACTGTTGGAAAAAGGAATATATATATTTTTATTATTTTATCATTTATAAATTTTATATTTTATATTCTCTTTTTCTTTTCATTAAACAATTGCATTTGTATTGCTTAAGGTGATATATAAACCAAACTTCTCTTAAGTGTGATATGCCTTGCATACTAATGAAGCAGTTTTGCAGAAGTAGACGAAGCTGAAAGAAGATGTATGTATGGGTGCGGCCAACGGAGGACTGAAGAATGATTGACAAGTGACAAATTCCACTAAACTCCACCTGTTAATATCAGCTGCCTATAAAAGCTGGAGTCAGGAAACAAAAAATGTTGCGCACCTCCTGAATCTAACTTTTGCATTACATTGAGGATACCAGGATTCTGTAAATCGAATTATTAATTTGTATCCAATAAATTACTAAGGTTTTTGACTTTGAAGAAAACACTCTACTGGCCTTTTTTATGGAACATGCATGGAATTGATTAAATATTCCAACAGCATCTCTCAAAAAATTTAACTAAATGTCGCAACTATGCATAGCGCAAGCCCTGTGATTGGCTGATTTGGAAGCAGAGACAAGTGTGGGTGGGCCCGAGAGCCACGAGAGAGTAGCAACCCCATTCGAGTGACTGTTTAACAAGTGTCGAGTCCCATGGAGAAGCTCCATATGGAAACCTTTGGTTTACTACTTTGTGATTAAAGTTGTTTCACATCTTCCAGTTTCCACCTCTAAATGAGCAAATTTTAGCTACTTGTATATTAAAGTAGCATTACACATTTTTCTTGTATAAACAAAACACCCACGACACAGAGAAACAATGTACCCCATTGCCATCTAGCATTTTGGAAGTGTTTTTGCAGAGCAACACAAACAGAATGCAGAGGCATAAATGCACCATGGGATACAACGATCACTCGACGCAGAAGTTTAACTCACTTCACGTTTTTAGTAGATATAACGCACTCCCAGTAAAGCCTTTCAATCATCCAAGCACTCCAAATGGTCTCGCTGTCTCCTCCAGAAAGTGAATTAGAGACTCAGGGGGCAGCACTAGTCTGGCCTGATCCCCTATCGCTAAGATGAATCTCAAAATCATGCACGTCAAAGACCACGTCCACCTCCGGTACCACTGCAAGAAGCCAGAAAAAAAGATTAGCGCATTCCTGTGGCAGCACAAATATTCCCCAGCACAGGGTCCCTGGAGGTCCCCCTGAAAGACCTGGCTCAGCAGAACCCCTGACAGGCTGAAGCACCGAGAGGAGAGCCAGCTAATCAGCATCCCAGAGAAGTGCTATGAGGCTGGGTCACGCAGGCCACATCACCCCCATGTCCTTTCCCAGCGTAGTCTAGTGGGCCATTAGCGGTGCTCTTTATCTGCTGCTCATCCAGTCACTGACACGGTGAGCTCAATCTCTGGCAGTGGAGCAAATGCTTTATTTGAAGCTGGTGAATCCTTGGGTTTTTATATGGGGAAGGTTTTTAGCTGTGTTTCTGAGGGATGTTTAATGATTCGTTCTTGTTAATCCATCCAACAGACAACATGAGTCCTGTGATGTTGCATAATTAGCATAATGAGGCATAATTAAGTTTTGCGAAACACACACACACACACACAAAATGAAAGAAACTATTGACAGCCTCATGATAAACACAGAGTTTATGACAAATAGGGACTTGGAGACACAAACAGGTGACTTATTACCATAAATAACAGAAATGCAGGTTGCAAGTGACTAGGGAACGACAAATGAGCACATAACAAGCATTTTGGAAGACAGCGTAAGAGGAAGATAGTAAGGCAGGATAGTAGAAATGTTTTCTATACCATGAACCAGAACGTATTTATTATATGAAGGCTTTTTAATCTCGGATTACTTTAATAAAATTAGGAAAAAGCTTCTTTTCTCAACAGTGAATTTCCACAGTTAATTTCCACAGATTTTGTTTAGATTTTTCTTATCGACAAGGTTGAGGAACTTGTATTTATCCCGAAAACACTTGTGTGGACAATAGTTACAGTTAGTTAGTTGGCTAGTTAGTTAGTTAGCAATGTTGGGTACGTTCCTTTAAAAAAAGTAATTCGTTACAGTTACAAGTGACTTCCCACAAACACACTAAAAATGGAGTCTTTGGACTTACTAATTATTATTTTTTTTAGTTAAGTGGTTGAAAACTATTTACTTGGTCTGAATTTAAACAAATAAATTAAGTTGATTATTGCAAAATTTCATTTGTTTGTTTAAATTCAGCACATAAATTGTTTGCAACAATTTTGCAGACATCAACTGAGTTACAGTTATAAAAGCAACTTACAATTCATTATAGTAACACACATATTATTCTCAGTAATAGTAATGGCATTGTAACAGGGAAACCATTCATTTATTGGATTACTCATTACTGAAAAAAGCATTGCCGTTAGTAATGCCGTTTATGTATAGCGCTGCCATTGACATTACTGTTATTTAATTTAATTTAATTTAATTTAATTTAATTTAATTTAATTTAATTTAATTTAATTTAATTTAATTTAATTTAATTTAATTTAATTTAATTTAATTTAATTTTTTGCACAGTTTTAGAATAAAACAAATGTTGGAAAATATACACTTTATATCCAATTTGCAATTTAAAGACTTTCATTTAATTTTCCATTCAGCTTAATTGCTCCAAAGACG
Source organism: Danio aesculapii (assembly GCF_903798145.1). Lineage (NCBI taxonomy): Eukaryota > Metazoa > Chordata > Actinopteri > Cypriniformes > Danionidae > Danio > Danio aesculapii. The sequence goes on along the minus strand of NC_079435.1, from coordinate 17,540,857 downwards.
TATTGTCTATGCTCAAAGCATGGATCACAGGTCATAAAGGGATAATAACAACAATATAAATATAATTTAGGACCCTAAAATCAATTATCAATATTTTAAAATATTTATATATAATAATGAATACCACATGTAAAAATGATATTTAGCCAGAAATGTATGATCTAAATGTATAGCCAGAGGAACGTATGCATTCTGGCTTTAAAACAAATGGGGCAGTATGACAACGTTCCTTTTTGCGCTTACTGGACCAAGTCAAGGTTCAAGTCTGGCGAAGAACGATTCCAGAAAGCAGGTAAGACAAAAACAAAATCCAAAAAATAAAATAAACAAGTAAATAACAGGGTGAGAATGTGGTAAAATCTGAAAACGTGGTAAAAATCAAGATGCCGCAAGGGTTTTTCTTTATTTGGATTGCTTGTGAAAACACTGTCGGTTGGATTTAGAGAAGGAGGAGTTTGGGTCAGTCGATCGATCAATCAGTCAGTCAGTCAACAGTGGTCTCTGGTGGATTTACGAGAGAACAGCAGGTGCGAATGGCACTCGCAAAAGAAATTTGAGATTTCAAAAATTGTACACAGCAGCCTCTGGTGGATTCGGGAAAGCAAAAACTGCAGAAAAACGTACCTCCTGGGACATATTTGGCACTCACCAGAAATGTATATAGGGGTATGTTTTCAGAATGATCATGGGTTGCAAAGTTCATATCAAGCATGTTCTTAAATGACAGTGTTTGTCTGCTTATTAAAAAGTTAACTTTTGAAAATGATGAAAACATTTATAAAGAATTTTAAAATCAGACAGACGCTGTAGATCAATAGACACAGACACTGTAAATCAATAGACAGACAGACAGACACTTTAGATCAATAGACAGACAGACAGACAGACAGACAGACAGACAGACAGACAGACAGATAGACAGATAGATAGATAGATAGATAGATAGATAGATAGATAGATAGATAGATAGATAGATAGATAGATAGATAGATAGATAGATAGATAGATAGATAGATAGATAGAACACAATATAAAAAAAAAATAAATGATGGCTGTTGGAGAATAGCAGCTTCATTATTTCTGAGTCGGATGTGTTCTGATTGCACTTGTGTCTCTGTGAGTGAATATGTAGGCTTTAAGCAATCAGATGTGACAAGCTTAATTGTATCTCTGCGAGAGGATGATGAAGTCACAGATCTCCACCCATATGGAACAGAAACTGAATGAGACGGAGCTGCCCATTTCATCCTATTCAATCAGCATCTCCGTTAAAGGGGAAGAACAGTGAAGGAAGGAATAAGATATGAAAACACACAGCTCACACAGTAATGTATGCATTGGAAAATGTGTGCCCGTGGCGGAATTTCTTCAAAATGACATGTGGTTGCTTTTTGCATGCGTGTTTACAGACACTTTTAAAATGAAATGTCCAGCGAGTGGAACTAAAAGCATAATCAGATTTATGCAAACAGATAAACGTGAATCTAGCACCATTTCATTATTACTCCAGCTCGCCTTGTATGTGTTGCAGCAGTTATGAAATGTCAGCAGTTATCTTAATGCTCTGTCTCAAGTGAACATAACATACCAACTACATTAAAGCCTAACAGAAACCTGGACCATGAATCTCAGATGATTTTTTGACCTTTTATAAAAGACGATTTTATTACATGTCAGTTATGTGCATCATTTATCATGTTATACACTCACCGGCCACTTTATTAGATACACCTCACTAGTACCAGGTTGGACCCCCTTTTGCCTTCAGAACTGCCTTAATCCTTCGTGGCATAGACTCAACAAGGTTCTGGAAATATTCCTGAGATTTTGCTCCATATTGACATGATAGCATGACGCAGTTGGCTGCACAGCCATGATGTGACTCTCCCGTTCCACCACATCCCAAAGGTGCTCTATTGGATTGAATTCTGGTGACTGTGGAGGCCATTTGAGAACAGTGAACTCATTGTCATGTTCAAGAAACCAGTCTGAAATTATTCACGCTTTATGACATGGCGCGTTATCCTGCTGGAAGTAGCCATCAGATGATGGGTACAATGTGGTCATAAATGGATCGACATGGTTAGCAACAATACTCAGGTAGGCTGTGGTGTTGACACGATGCTCAACTGGTACTAAAGTGTGCCAAGAAAATATCCCCCACACCATCACACCACCACCAGACTGAACCATTGATGCTAGGCAGGATGGATTCATGCTTTTATGTTGTTGATGCCAAATTTTGACCCTACCATCCGAAAGTTGCAGCAGAAATTGAGATTTATCAGACCAGGCAACGTTTTACCAATCTTCTATTGTCTTCTATTGTAGTTTCCTGTTCTTAGCTGACAGGAGTGACACCCGGTGTGGTCTTCTGCTGCTGTAGCCCATCCGCCTCAAAGTTCGATGTGTTGTGCGTTCAGAGATGCTCTTCTGCATACCTCAGTTGTAACGAGTGATGATTCGACGGTTTTTGCTCACATTTTCCATCGATGTTTAACGCCTCGTGACTAAATAAAACCCGCCAATGTGATCGTGCACACCAACGTGTAAAACGCCAGGCATAAAAGCGTCATTTTTAAAGAAACACCTGTATGGAGCTGCTGAAGTTACAGTAAACAGCACTTGGAGGTGCTCAAGAGCAAAACTGTCAACGCGAGCGCACTTTGAAGAAGATGCTCAGAGGCGATATGAACATGGAGCTGCTTACTGCACTCGTGAACAATAATCATTTCTTCATTATTAGAGCTGGAGCTGCTACTTGAACCATCCATGCTTGTTCGAATCATCAGTAACTTTAACAACAAGCGTGTTAACTTTCTCTCTTCTTCTTCTGTGTTACAAGCGGGTGTTAGAAGCTGAAAGTTGTGTAGCGCCATCTAACATCAAGGAGTGATTTTGCATACTCTTCTGCTTGACACTAGTGAAAATCGATTGGGTTTGAATCCGGAAAAATGTTCTATCAGCAGGAACCAGTCTGGCCATTCTCCTCTGACCTCAGGCATCAACAATGCATTTGCACCAACTAACTACCATATTTGTCTTTGTCATTTCAGTTGGCATACAAATACAATGATCTTCCTTGAAAATTAACGTTGAGTCTCGAAATTCTGCAATGATTTGCGCAGTATTGTATTGTTCATGTTTCTTTCTTCTGCAGATCACAAAGGATTACCAACGATTGTTGTGTCTTCCCCATATAATTATAATATGATGCCGCAAAAGCATCATCAAATATAAACATGCACATGTAATCTGAAGTCATGTCTAAAATGCAATGAAGTCATAAAATGCAAATCAACAGCTGGCAGCACTTTGAGAGTAAAAAAATTTATACATGCAAGAGAAAATTAATATCTGTGTCTGCTGACAATAGGTAGCAGTCTTATCTCAGCAATCTCAGCAATCTTAGATAGCGACTTTTGATACTACTGTGTGACCTTTTCTAAAACCCTGAAAGCTTTTGTGACCTTTTTCGAAGCTTTTCCAGTTCCCATAACTGCATAACTATGGCAGTCCTTTTTTAAACTGAACTTTAGATTGATGTCAGTTCTTTTCTTTTCTTCTGTATTTGGTAAATACGTTTGGTATTTGGTTTTTGAATTGTATTGTTGATTGATTGGGTAATTTTTTGCTTAATTGATTAATTGACTAACTGATTGATTGACCGATTAACTGACTGATTGACTGACTGATTAATTGATTTATGATTGACTGATTGATGAGTTGATGTCTAACTGATTATTTAACTGATTGTCATATACGCAATGCATCACATAACCGTAGGATGCGTGAGTGTGCTCCATGCAGGAGAGTGGGTTTGAGAATAGGACACACCCGTAGGACACACTCTTCCTGTCATGTTACACCAGGCACTTTGTTAGAAATACTTGCATGTTTTATAGGTTTCTTTCTATGTTTGTTTATATAACTTTTTCTTCAGCCTGATCTTACAAGGTAACGTAAGAATTTTATGTTTTACCAGTTTAGTGGCTAATTTGTACAAATTTGTACAAGTTCAGTTGTGTAAAAATGTACGATTTTAAAAAGGAGGTGTGGCACCCAACCCCACCCTTAAACATTAAGGACGTGCCCAAATCCACTTTTGCTATTTTAAGAATGGAAAAATACGGTTTGCGCCGAGGTCATTGTCTAACAGGGTTGTGCTTATTCTCGAAATGAGTTATGGGTGTGTTTTTGAGCATAACCTGCATTAAACTAGTCATTAAACTAAACGAGTCTCATCTCCCATTGCCTTTAAAAGTCAGTTGCGTCGTGCCATGGCTCATTTGCTATTTACATAAAGGAGGATAAAGAATGAGCCACGTCCATTTGGCCTCTTTCTCTTTCTCTTCACTTTACTCTTTAGTCCTTTACTTTTGTGGATAAGAAAACAGTGTTGCATGCACTCCACTGAAGACATCCTACATATTTAATTTGGTTTGATAAGCGCAAAGAATTGTTTCAAAACTATTTCTACATTCAGTTCTAATTTCCAGGAAACAAATAAATAGACAAGAATAATAAAGTGTGGTCAAAGTTATATCCAAACACATCTCCTATGCTCCATATGGTCCAAAACCCGACAGGTGGACAAAATCTAAGCTTGTTTTCGTTAAAACAAATATAAAAATGCATATAATAAATTTAACTAACTAACTAATAATAATAATAATAATAATAATAATAATAATAATAATAATAATAATAATAATAATAATAATAATAATATCATTATACAAATGCAAGTTGTTATGAATAAACTGAAAAAAGGGAGGCAGTGGTTTTTATATTTATGTAGAAAATAATATATTTTGTAATATTTTTATCCTTCAATTTTTTTTTCAGTAGTAGATATTGGTGTATTTCTGTACACCCTGTGTGTATTAAGCAATGTGTAAGCATTTAAGGCGCACAACTAACGCGCTCTGCGCTGGACTTTAGACCTGCTTTCAGCTGGTCAACTGCGCAGTCTATTTTAGTTCCTCAAAATAGCAAACATGACAACAATGCACCTTAACACACCTCCTTTCTAGAACAGCACACACATGAGTCCACAAAGCAGTGCAAATGGATTTGCTATTTAAACAACGTGGCGCAAAACTGGAAAATTAGGGTTGTTTTGGTCTGAAAATAGCAACAATTGGGCCAAACATGCCTTATTGTGCCAGGTGTATGATAGGGCCCATAGACATCACCTATATACTATATAACTGCAGGTTAACTATATTTATATATAATAACTTTAAATGTTAAAACCTATTAGTTATTAGTCAATTAGTTAAAATTATTTGCAACTAATAAAGTTATGGTAACTATTAACCTTAACTTTTCTGATTTTGATTGTAATGCAACAATGTGCACCTTTCGTAAAGCTGCTTTAAAACAATAATTATTGTGAAAAGCACTATACAAATTAACTTGAATTGAATTAAATTGGCTGGTTGATCAACTGATTGATTTATTAATTGGTTGATTGATAAATGTGTTGATTGACTAATAACTGGTTGATCTATTGGTTGGTTGATTTATTGATTAAGTGGTTGGTTGGTTGGTTGGTTGGTTGGTTGGTTGGCTAATTGGCTGGTTGGCTAATTGATTGATTTGTTGTTTGGCTAATTGATTGATTAGTAGCTGATTGATTGATTGATTGATTGATTGATTGATTGATTGATTGATTGATTGATTGATTGATTGATTGATTCATCCCTTTACGTAAAAACCTCAATGAATCTGTGCTATAGAGCCCCACTCCAAAGTGGCATCTCAAATAATCCCTGTAATCCATGACACCATTTGCTTCATTCTGCTGATATGCTGTCTGTGGTAAAATCTTCTTCGTCATACAAAAACCTGCTAGCAAGCCTGTTTGGAGCAAGGAGGCGTACCGTTGCACAAGCAGGAGAGCATTTGTCTTAAGACACAACCACTGCTTCAGCTGTTTTCAGCCAGATCAGGGCCCTGTCAGCCCTTTCATTGTCTCCTCTTGATGAAAGCGGGAAAACTTACAGGTATATGCACTTCACTGGTTCTGCGGTGCTCAATTCTTTATCAGCACACTCTTTAAACACAGCTAGTCAGATCATAATCAGCCCACAACAAGATCTGCACGCAAGCTTAAACAGACGCCGCTGACTCTAAGCCAATGCAGTATTGATTTATTTAACACCAGATCAGATTCTTTTCTTACAACAATCAGTGCATCTTTTGGTTTTTGTTTTGTCCTTTTTTTTCATTGATTAGAGACAAATAATACATCCATACATTTTGCATGTGCAACATGTTTTACTTTAAAAGCACATATGAAATCAAATGCAAGATGTTAATGTCTGACACAATTGCAAAATGCAAACACAAACATTTAGCACAAATTCACAGACTAAACACAGCATTCCATCAACATAGTATTAAAAAAAACTGATTTCACTCTGAATAAAAAAAAATGTTACTTTACCTTTTAAAACACAAACAAACAAATTAAAATCAAATAAAAACATCCATAACTAGATAATATTTTTGATGCATGAGTACATATTTAGCCTATTATAATGGATTTTATAGGTTTTATGCTGCCAAATATTATTATCTTTAGTATCTTACTATCTTATTATCTTTATAGACCATTTGATATGTAATATGTAATAAACATAAAACAAATGCAAAAATAAACAAATCAAATAAGTAGCTTACATTTTTTATTCACATACTACAGTATATGAATAATAGTTTATCTTATCGCACACCATGCTAAATTTATTAACTCATTTTCTTTTCAGCTAAGTCCCTTTATTAATCCAGGGTCGCCACAGTGGACTGGACCGCCAACTTATTGAGCACATGTTTTACGCAGCGGACGACCTTCCAGCTACAACCCATCTCTGGGAAACATCCATACACACTCACTCACACTCATACAGTACAGACAATTTAGCCTACCCAATTCACCTGTACCACATGTCTTTGGACTGTGGGGGAAACCAGAGTACCCAGAGGAAACCCACGCGAACGCAGGGAGAACATACAAACTCCACACAGAAATGCCAACTGGTCCAGTCTAGGCTCAAACCAGTGACGTTCTAACTGTGAGGCGATCATGCTACTCAACTGGATTTATATTTTCATACTATATTTTTATACTGGATTTACAACATTTTATACAAATTGTTGATTGAGTAGTAGTTTATTTATCATATATATATATATATATATATATATATAGAGAGAGAGAGAGAGAGAGAGAGAGAGAGAGAGAGAGAGAGAGAGAGAGAGAGAGAGAGAGAGAGAGAGAGAGAGAGAGAGAGAGAGAGAGAGAGAGAGTGAGAGAGAGAAAGAGAAAGAGAGAAAGATAAATGGATATATTTGAAATATGCTAGATTTAATGTATGTCTATCGATCGATCTATCGATCTATCTGTCTGTCTGTCTGTCTGTCTGTCTGTCTGTCTATCTATCTATAAATACACTACTACTCAACCAACAATTTGTATAAGATGTTGTAAATCCAGTCCATCCGCTGCGTAAAACATATGCTGGATAAGTTGGTGGTTCGTTCCGCTGTGGCGACCCCAGATTAATGAAGGGACTAAGCTGAAAAGAAAATGAATAAATGAATAATTTAAATGATAGATGCAATACAACCAGACAATCGAATTAAAAATAAATAAACAAATAGCTTATATTATTTATTAGACCTTGCTAAAATGTTTTCTGAAGCAACTGTCCAGATGCTTTTATATGGAAACTAAACCATGTAAGATTGCAGTTTTAAATGCTCACTAAATACGGGTAAACAACACAGATAGGCAGATAGATAGATAGATAGATAGATAGATAGATAGATAGATAGATAGATAGATAGATAGATAGATAGATAGATAGATAGATAGATAGATAGATAGATAGATAGATAGATAGATAGATAGATAGATAGATAGATAGATAGATAGATAGGTAGACAGATAGACAGATAGACAGATAGACGGACAGAAAATTTAAAAAGGCAATGTAATATTTCCATTCAGATGTCAGCTTGCAGCAATGTTGGTTTAATTGATCGGATCTTTGCTGAATTGCTATCTCAATTGAAAACAATGTGTTCAGGCCAGCAGAAGCCAGTAGGGAAATGGAGGGGCACAAAGCTCTGTCCTTTCACAGGAACATGTCTTTGCTGTCAGCTAATCAATCAGATGTGGTAATGGCTGTCTCTCTGCCTACAGTCTCACCTTTAACAGCTCAGCTCAATTTAGTGGAAGACGCTTTTGATCTTTTGTGGACACTTAAGAGTTCTGCTTATCAGGGCAACAGGTGCAAAAAGAGCCCTGAACGGCTTCTATAAACACATGCATTGGAAAACAGGCTTGTAAATAATGTCTGCTTGCCTGTAATAAAATAAGTACGACCCAATTGCTCATAAAATGCAAGTTAGATACACGAATAAGAAAAATAGTCATTTGTGTGTGTATGTATGTGTGAGACGTTGTTTTATGATGTTTACACCTTCTATTACAATGCATTTTGTTAATCTGACCACAAGTACAGAGTGCAAAACACAGGCATAAGCAGGGTCTAAAATTTTGGTAACACTTTATTTTGATGTCCCATTTGAGTGTTAGTACTGTCTGCTTAATATTTGTTAATACTACTCCTTCAACAGACATTTAAACTTTAAGAAACTTACAAGTGGTTGAAAAGTACATGTCAACCAAACCCTAAACGCAACCTAACAGTCTACTCATGATCTATTGAGAATTAATTGACATGTAGATGTAATGTAACTTGTATTCAACAAACGGACCATCAAAATAAAGTGTGACAAATTTTAAAGGCTGAAAATTCAAATGATTGAATTGTTGATGAATTACCATCATAGTGTAGACACATGCATTCTGTCACAAACACCAGGAATTTAATCCTTGCAGATCGCTGGAGAACTACAATTCTATCACTTTATGAACCACATATCCCCTCATGCACCCCACACACACACCTGTTCCGGTTCACCGATGATTATCCAAGGACTCATTACACAGACTATATACACTGCTTACATTCCCTCTTGTACAAAAACATAGTCTTATTTTAGTACACTATGTACACTATGTTTGTTTTTGTACACTACTTTGTCCTCATTTCATCTTGTCTTGCCATGCGGTGTTTCCTGACCCCCGCTTTGTTTACTGTTTCTTTTTGTTAACTGCCTGGACCAATCTCTTTGCCTGTGTACCGAGCACTCTTTTGGATTTTATTAGTGTTGATTTCAAATGCAATAAATCTGTTTATAAAACTTGTAGTAACATAGCGATAATTGGTGGATGCCACTAAAT